>NW_021963096.1:0-221602 GCF_901765095.1 Microcaecilia unicolor | reverse complement strand
CGATAGGCAGCTATTATTTAAGGCCACATACAGGGCCGGTCTTAGGCATGGGCGATAGGGGCGGTCGCACAGGGCCCCGCATCCCTGGCACGTCTGTCTCCTGTCTCGGAACACCTCGCCGCATCCACGTTTCAGTAGAGAGCATCAGGCAGCGGAAGTGATTTCCATATCCCGTCAGCTGCTGAGCCTAGAGCCCTCACTGCTGCGTCCCACCCCCTTTTGATGTCACTTCCTGCTTTCGCAATGACGGGATGCAGCAGTGAAGAGGATCTGGGCTTGGCACCTGACAGGATATGAAAATCGGTGCCACTGTCTGCCGCTCTCTACTGAAACGTGGTGGATGCACATCAAGGTACGGGGTGAGGTGGGCTTCTGAGAGCTCTAAACCTCCTTTTAAACTCTGATAAATTATGGCCTATGGTGGCAGGCGTGGGGGGGGGGTGCAAGCATGGGGCCCCACTGAACTGGTCTGCACAGGGTCCCGCAATTGCTAAGACCGGCCCTGGCCACATAACACCAGAGTATCCACATTTAGGGGCCCTTTTACTAAACCATGGTAAAAAGGGACCTGCGGTAGTGTAGGCGTGTGTATTAGGCGCACGCTGAGCCAGTTTTACCGTATATAGAAAAAAATGGGTTTTTTTAATGGAACGGGAAAAGGGCCTGCGGTAAAAATGAAACCAGCGCTTGTCCAAAACTGGCCTAAGTCCTTAATGCCACTCATTGATCTAGCGTGCGCCACCGGAACTGGTGTGTGTAGGATGAAATAAATAAATAATTTATCCAGGCTTTATGGGCACACACCAAATCTGACATTACCGCCAGGTGAGTGCACTAGCCTGGCGGTAGTCTCATTTTGGTGCACTCTACATGCGCGTAGAGCTTACAGCAACTCAGGGGCATAGCTACGTGGGGCCACGGGGGCATGGGCCCCCATACATTTGGCCCTGGCCCCCCCTGCCGCCGACCCTCTCCCCCCCCTCCGCCACCAACCCTCCCATGCCGCCACTGTCGGGTACCTTTGCTGGCAGGGGTCACCCCGCCAGCCGAAGTCCTCTTTTCTGGCGCAGCCACGTTGCTGATCTGCAAGTAAGGCTTCTGTTTCTGTGAGTCTGACGTCCTGCACGTACAACGTGCAGGACGTCAGACTCACAGAAACAGAAGCCTTGCTTGCAGATCAGCAACGCGGCTGTGCCAGAGAAGAGGAGGACTTCGGCTGGCGGGGGTTGGCGGGTAGTCTGATCCAAGAGATGCTACAGCTTCATAACAAAATCTACAATTGAAAGACGAATACACGTCTTATCATATCTGATGTTGAAAGACTCCTGATGCAGGCCTTGTAGGCCGAAACACAGCTGTACACATTCTAACTGTATAGTATTTTCATCTTGTTCATTTACCATTAAAATTGTATTTTAACTGGATTTTTACCTGATGTGTTGTCTTTTCCATTTTTAATTTTTAATTTTTTCTTAGTCATCTTCGCTGTCTTCGTTTGCAATTTTGCTTTTTTGCGAAGACTAGTTTCTTCTGTTTTTTGTGTTGGATATCAAATGTGCCAGATTCAGAGCTATCCGTGTCTTTGCTTTGTGCCTTCTCTGAACTGTGATGTTTTCTCAAGTGCCTCTGTGACTTTTTACCGTCTTTTCAAGTTTTGTTTCAATGGGACACCTGGATGCGTTTTGTCAGCTGTAATGATTTTGTTTCTTAATAATTCAGAGCCAATAAATATTGTCCAGTAAAACCGAACCATACTTTCTCTGATTCTAGACTTCATTTCTTGAGTTACGGATACACAACTTCTTTCGGTATTATGATCAAATATTGAATAATAAGCTTAACGTATGAGGGGTATTACTTTAGCAACACATATTAAATTGACATGCTAAGTAGATAATCTGCATGTGAACCTAACTTGAAGTATGAAGTTAACATTGTATTTTTGCAGGAGGTTTAATTTTCCCAGTTTGGTCAGGGTGCAAATGGTTTTGTAGGTCGAATGGTGGGGAATGAATCCTTCCCCATTAAGCCTTGGCCACAGAGCCATGAAGGGGGGTCACCTTGAGCTCACAGCCCAGATTGTCCACTTAGATATCAACCACACTGCAGTTATCTCAACTTTCTCAAGGTCACGGAAGAGAACTGAAGCGTCCTCGGATTGGGAGAGTCTCGGAAATCCAGGTAGTTGTCTTTCTGTGATCAGTGCACTGTGGGATCCTTTTACTAAGGTGCGCTGAAAAATGGCCTGCGCTGTTGTAGACGCATGTATTGGACACACGCAGGTCCATTTTTTCAGCGTTTTTTGGCCGAAAATGGACGTACGGCAAAATAAAAATTGGCACACGTCCCCTTTGGGCCTCAGACCTTACCGCCACCATTGACTAGTGGTAAGGTCTCATGCGTTAACCAGGCGGTAATGGTCTACGCGTGTAGAATGACAATCACCGCCCGGTTTCCGCCGTGCGCTAGAAAACAAAAATTATTTTCAGGTGCGCGTAGCAGACGCACGTAAAAATCGAAATTTCCGCCTGGGCCACGCGGCAGCCAGGCAATAACTCCGAATTGGAGCACGTTGTGTGTAGGGTACCTACACGGCTTAGTAAAAGGGCTCCTGTGTCTTTGTGTTCCTAGTGTTTAGAAAACACTGAATGGGCACATAGTGAGGTCATTCTGAAGCCATCTTGGAGAAGGTCTCGATATAACCTTTGCCCCTCATCTGTACTGTCTTTTTGTGTAGACACTAGATCAGCGTTCTTAAGTCAGCTTCGTTTTCAGAACATTCACAATAAAGAGGCATTGCCCAGCTGTTTGGGAGCTACATCTTACGAACTCCAAAGGGAAGCTCTCTTTGGCCTGATACAAGTATTGGATCCTTAGCAGTAGAATTGAGAGACTGAGACCATACTTCACATATCCTGGTGCAGGGGTGAGTTTCATTCCTGTCATGGTATGAGCCAAACTAACCCATTTGGAGACATGGCCCCTGAAAGAAACCGGATTAAGTACATAAGTATTGCCATACTGGGACAGACCGAAGGTCCATCGAGCCCAGCATCCTGTTTCCAACAGTGGCCAATCCAGGTCACAAGTACCTGGCAAGATCCCCAAAAGGTACAATACATTTTATGCTGCTTATCCTAGAAATAAGCAGTGGATTTTCCCCAAGTCCATTTTAATAATGGTCTATGGACTTTTCCTTTAGGAAGCCATCCAAACCTTTTTTAAACCCCGCTAAGCTAACTACTTTTACTACATTCTCTGGCAACGAATGCCAGAGCTTAATTACACGTTGAGTGAAGAAATATTTTCTCCGATTCATTTAAAATTTGCTACTTTGTAGCTTCATTTCGTGCCTCCTAGTCCTAGTATTTTTGGAAAGAGTAAACAAGCGATTCACGTCTACCTGTTCCACCATTCATTTTATAGTCCTCGATCATATCTTCCCTCAGCCATCTTTTCTGCAAGCTGAAGAACCCTAGCCGCTTTAGCCTTTCCTCATAGGAAAGTCATCCCATCCCCTTGAATACAACAAAAGCACTATACTTATTCATTCTGGATAAATGGAAAGGAAGCCCTGGAAACAGAGTTAAGAGGACAGATAGCAGCAGAATCAGATACTGGGCCAGCATGATCAGAAAAACAAAGTCACCAGACAACAAAGGTAGAAAAAAAATCATTTTATTTTAGTGTTTGGAATAGTCCACTTTGAGAATTTACATCTGCTATCTTATTTTGCAATGTATAGCAATTTGTTTCTAAGAATATTGCTGACAATTCCTGTCAGTGTGGCAAGTGGTGAGCGATCATTTTCACGACGATTGCTATTGAGAATGATATATGTGCCCAGTGAGCATGAAAGCACGAAAGCTAAGTGGTTGTAAACCCTCTATTTGTTGAGCAATCCCACAAAGATGCACTCCATCTATCAGCTCCTATTTCCTTTGCATCTTGTGCCACACGGGGGGGGGGGGGGGGGGGGCGCCAACTGATAGTCTGCAGGGGGTCACCAGAGACCTAGGCACAGCCCTGAATAGTCCAATTCATTAACAGGCTTCAAGTAGAAAGTGACACGGGGACAAAGTTTGTCCCTGTCCTCACGGGCTCTGTCCCTATCCCCGCCCCATCCTCATGGGATCTGTCCCCGTCCCCACCCAGTCCCCGTAGGATCTACTACTACTACTACTTAGCATTTCTATAGCGCTGCCAGGGTTACGCAGCGCTGTACAAGTTTAAACATGGGGAAGGACAGTCCCTGCTCAAAAGAGCTTACAATCTAAAGGATCTGTCCCCACCCCGTCCCAGGGGGGGGGGGGGGTCTGTCTCTCTCCCCATCCCCCAGTTACCGTGTGTCCCCATCCCCGTGTCATTCTGTAGCCAGCACTACACGTAATGCCAGTCTGAATTTCACTAACACAGATATCACAGAATAAAACATTCAAGCCATCCAGGGTCTGTAAGGAGAGAATGTGAAACACTTGTCAATCGTTAGGGGGGATTTTTCCTCAGGATTTTCTCAGGGTTCTGTGTCATTAAAGCCTCCTGATAACTCAAGAACAGTAATGAAAACATTTACAGGCCTGGAAGGTAATATTCAAGTGGAAACTCCTAAGGATGTTTATAGAAAAGAAAAATGTCAATTTTTGTCTTCAGATCATTTTTTTGGTTTTCCTGGCCAATTTTCACACATTATTTCTAGTTTCTCAAATCAATGCTAGGAATTATTAGGAAAGGAATGCAGACTAAGACCAAGAATATTATAAATGCCTTTGTATCGCTCCATGGTGCGACCTCACCTTGAGTATTGCATTCGATTCTGGTCACTGTAGTTCAAAAAAGATATAACAGAATTAGAAAAGGTTCAAAGAAGAGTGACCAAAATGCAGGGCCGTACCAACACGGTAAGCGAGGTAAGCACGGCAGGAGGGCGCCGTCCTCTGGGGGCGCCCCGCCGCGCCATGCTTACCTCGCCCTCCCGCATCCCAACTTCCGCCCTCTTCTCCCCCCCAAGATCCCTTTTAAATTTACCAGCGAAGACGCGCCACAGCGCCAGTGAAGGAGGTGGCGCTCCCGACGTCTCTACTAGTCTTCCCCCTTCGCTCAGAGTTCCGCCTTCTTCTGACGTCAAGGAAATGACATCAGAAGAAGGCGGGACATTGAGCGAAGGGGGAAGACTAGTAGAGACGTCGGGAGCGCCGCCTCCTTCACTGGCGCTGTGGCGCGCCTTCGCTGGTAAATTTAAAAGGGATTGGGGGGGGGGAGAGAGGGCGGGCAGTTGGGACATGGGAGCGGGAGGGCAGCGATCATTTTCACGGAGGGGAGGGGGGGCGCCAACTGTTCGTCTGCGGGGGGGGGGGGGCGCCAACTGATCTCCTGCAGGGGGGCGCCACAGACCCTGGCACGGCCTGCCAAATGATAGAGGGGATGGAACTCCTCCCATATGAGGAAAGGCTAAAGAGGTTAGGGCTCTTCAGCTTGGAAAAGAGACGGCTGAAGGGGGATATGATTGAGGTCTACAAATCCTGAATGGTGCCGAACAGGTAAAGTGAATCGATTTTTCACTCTTTCAAAAGTACAAAGACCAGGAGACACTCAATGAAATCACATGAATACTTTTAAAACACATAGGAGGAAATATTTTTTTCACTCAAAGAATAGTAAGCTCTGGAACTCACTGCCGGAGGACATGTTAACAGCAGTTAGCATATCTGGGTTTAAAAAAAGGTTTGGACAAGTTCCTGGAGGAAAAGTCCTTAGTCTGTTATTGAGATGGACATGGGGGAAGCCATGCTTGCTCCGGGATGGTAGCATGGAATGTTGCTACTCTTTGGGGTTCTACACGGAATGTTGCTACTCTTTGAGATTCTGCACGGAATCTTGTACTCTTTGGGATTCCGGAATCTTGTCACTCTTTGGGATTCTGGAATGTTGATACTAATGGGTTTCTGACAGGTACTTGTGACTACTACTACTACTTATCATTTCTATAGCACTACAAGGCATACGCAGTGCTTTACACCGTACACAAAAGGACAGTCCCTGCTTCAAAGAGCTTGCAATCTAGATAAGACAGGTAAACAGACAGAACAAATAAGGGTAAGGAATAAATAGGCGAGGTAAAAGGACAGGGCAAGTGAGTAGTGGTTAGGAGTCAAAAGCAGTGGTAAAGCGGTGGGCTTTAATTTTGGACTTGAAAATGGCCAAAGACGGGGCTAGATGTACAGGCTCAGGTGACCTGATTGGCTACCACTGGAAAACAGATACTGGGCTAGATGGACCATTGGTCTGACACAGTATGGCTATCTATGTTCTGATATAGAGTACGATCTCAGTCTTTCAGACTTACTTGCATTGTGTCAAAGAGCGCCTCCTTGTGGAACAACACATGCATGCAGAGGAGCCAATTCAAACAGCCCTTTTACCCATCTAAGTAAGTCTTGTGGTGCAACTTTGCTCATTGGATCAAGAACCAATTCACCAGTGCCAAAGCAGGGGCGTAGCAGATGGCCAATTTTGGGTGGGCCTAAGCCCAAGGTGGGGCGGCATGGAATTCAGCCCCATCTGGTTTGGTCCTCTCTCCACCCCTCCCTGCCCACAAACCCCAAATATTAAATACTTGAACTGGCAGGGATTCCAAACCCTGCCAGCTGAAGATTTCCTCTTCCTCCTCAAGCAGCCAGCACTCGTCCAAATGGCAGCCAGCAGCACTTGGCTCAAACTGATGCTGCTGCTGGCAGTCCATGCATGCTCAGTGCTTTTGCATGTGCGGAAACTGAGCATGTGCAGAAGGGCTGGTCTCAGCATCAGCTCAAGAAAAGAGCTGCTGGCTGACATTTGGAAGAGCGCTGGCTGCCCAAGGAAAGAAAATCTTCAGCTACCAAGGCTTGGAGATCCCCATCAGCCACAGCAAGAGTGTCACAATTGTGAGTCCAAAGTGGGTGGGCCCTGGCCCACCCAGGCCCACCTGTGGCTATGCCACTGGTGCAAGACAGGAAAGGAAAGACACAAACCATTGCGGTAAACCTGAAGTAGTGCAAAACTGATTTATTTCATGGAGTGTTACGTTAAAAAGCAGGAAACCACAGACCAGCGTGAAATCTCTTTTCTCTAGTGTTCTCCTGTACTTCAGCAGTTCTGTACCATGTAGTTTCCTTCCAATAGCAAAGATATTTTTGCGCTGACGCTACCCCACAAACCGAGATTTATGGACAACGACTCCAACGGGAAAGAACAATACAAGCTATCAGTTATCACTTGGATCGCTTTTTTGTTTCATTTGAACATTTGTATGATCTGCAAACGCTCCATCCATTTCAAGTCAGATGATTATGTTTTGCGGCTGATGTGGCAGGAAGGGGTCAAAACCCAAGGTCATAGCCTAGGCTGTAAATAAAAAAACCCCAGAAAGGCTTCTCGGTGGGGTGTTTCTGTCAATTCCGAAAGCGAAATCCTTTCTTATAGGCCACAAGCCCCAGAGCGGCTGCTGAGGTAAAGAAAACGGAAAACTCCAATAGCTTTAAGAGTCCCTGCACAGATGGTAAGTTCCTCTCCCAAAATGTTCTTGTAATCGGCAAGGCAGGGACATCCTAGAAAGAGGGGAAATTCACAGAATTAGCACTGGGAAGGCAACAGCGGCATCACCCACCCCAGCCTCCAATCCTACATCCCATTGTGCTAGTCAATTTTCAGCAAAGAACTCTTAAACTCTGGAATTCGTTGCCAGAGAATGTGGTAAAAGTGGTTAGCTTAGCGGAGTTTAAAAAAGGTATGGCCGGCTTCCTAAAGGAAAAGTCCATAGACCGTTATTAATGGACTTGGGGGGAAAATCCACTATTCTGGGATAAGCAGTATAAAATGTTTTGTACATTTTTGGGATCTTGCCAGGTATTTGTGACCTGGATTGGCCACTGTTGGAAACAGGACGCTGGGCTCGATGGACCTTTGGCCTGTCCCAGTATGGCAATACTTATGTACTTATGTACTAATATTCAGCCACGGCAGGCAATGTTTTTTTTTTAACACGCCAACTACCGCAGGCAAAAATAGCCTGTCCAACTATCTGGACAGTGACTGGTACTGAATAAATGAATAAGGTAGTCAGCACAGGAACTTATCTGGAGAGTGTCACTATTCAGTCCACGATCCGGATAATTTAAGACAGCTTTTTCCGCACTTATTCGGATAGTGGACTGACTATTGCCGTTATCCGGTTAAGTTTCAGGACCGTTTTGGTCCGTCCTGGCGCTATAAGGGCAATTCTATAAACATATGTCACAGCTAAAAAAATTGTTGCTGAAAAGAAAAAGACGCCTAAATGTTGACACGGTTTATAAAATATGCCTAGATCCCTTTCCTGTGACTATATTTAGTCACAGTCATTTATGCTAACTAAATGTAAATACCAACGCCTAAGTTTATTTCTTTATTTGTTACATTTGTATCCCACATTTCCCCACCTATCTGCAGGCTTAATGTGGCTTACATACTACCACGCTACAGTGTCTCTCTCCTGGTTCTCTCCCCAGTTGGCCCTATCCATGGTCAAGTTTTGAGTCACATTTATCTGTCCCTAGGACTTCCCAAACCTGTCCTGGGAACCCCCCAGCCAGTTGGGTTTTAAGGATATCCACAATGAATATATATAAAATAAATCTGAATATGCTAAGCCTCGGATAATGCAGTACGGACCTCCTGAAAACCAGACTGGCTATGCAGACCCCAGGATAGGTTCCGAAAGCCCCGATCTAAGCAGTTAATGTCAATGACCAGGCTTGGATACACAGTTGCACAGCTTGGTAGGTAGTGGGTGGAGACGCAGGGGCGTAGCTAGATCTCGCCGGGAGGGGGGGGGCCAGAGCCCGAGGTGGGGGGGCACTGTTTAGCCACCCCCCCCAACCGCCGCCGCCGCATTGGACTCACCTGCCGGCCTGCCGACGATCCCCTTGAACTCCCCCCGCCACCAACCCTCCCCCGCCGTCGCCGTCTGCCCCTCCGACGTATGATACCTTGTTTGCTGGCAGGGGTCCCCGAACCCCACCAGCCGAAGAGAGTCTTCTTCAGCGCCGGAGTAGCGCCTTCGTTCAACAAAGTTCCTGCCGCGATCATCTGTTTCCGACGCCTTACGTCCTGCACGGGGCTACATACACGGTGCAGGACGTAAGGCATCAGAAACAGCTGATCGCACCAGGAACTTCGTTGAACGAAGGCGCTACTCCGGCGCTGAAGAAGACTCTCTTCGGCTGCCGGGGTTCGGGGACCCCCGCCAGCAAACAAGGTATCTGATGCGGCGGCGGGGCGGGCGGCAACGGTGGGGGAGGGTTGATGGCGAGAGGGGGGTTCAAGGGGATCGTCGGTAGGAGGGCCAGGGCCAGGGCCAAATCTACAGGGGCCCAGGCCCCCTCAGGCCCCACGTAGCTACGCCACTAGTGGAGAGAGATTAGCTCCAGCCTCCAGCATTGTCCTCCAGAAAGCAGCACCTTTTCTCAGGACGCGGAGTTGGAGCTGCAGCGTAATTCAGATGCATTTGCTGCCTCAGCTAGAGAAGAGATGGTGGACCTGGGAATGGGTGAGCAAAATGTCACCCACAGGACCCCTACCCTACACGCCTACCCTCTAATTCTATAAAAGTCGCAAAAATGGCATAAGTAAATTTGGGCGCAAGCCCAATTTCTGCATGCAATTTAATCAAATAACGAGCTAATCAGAATCAATAATTGACTTTTTAACAAGCAATTATTGGCGCTAATTAGATTTAACTGGAACTTATGTGTATAAATTTAGGCGCAGTATCCGTGCCTAAATTTTACACGCAAGTAAAAAAAAGCGGCGCAGAAATGGGAGGGTCGTTGTTGGAACGGGGGCATTCCTATCATTTACGCGCATTGTTATATTATGGGGGGGGGGGGGGTAAGCTGTCGATTTAGGCTTGTACATTTGCACCGCTTTTCAGTTGGTGGAAATGGCTGCTCATAAAGGGGTCCTTTTTACTAAGGCGTGCTGAAAAATGGCCTGCGGTAGTGTAGGCTCGAGTTTTGGGCACGCACAGATCCATTTTTCAGCAGGCCTGCAAAAAAATGCCTTTTTAAAATTTTCGCCAAAAACGGACATGCGGCAAAATCAAAATTGGCACTCGTCCATTTTGGGTCCGAGACCTTACCGCCAGCCATTGACCTAGTGGTAAAGTCTCACGTGGTAACTAGGCGGTAATGACCTATGCGCGTCAAATGCCACTTGGCACGCCTCCAAAATGCGCATCCGAAAATAAAAATTATTTTTCTAACGCGCAAATTGGACACATGCCAAAAATGAAATTACCACAAGAGCCGCACAGTAGCCGGGCGGTAACTCCATTTTGGTGTGCATTGGGCGGTTAGACGCTTAAGTGCATAAGTACATAAGTATTGCCATACTGGGAAAGACCAAAGGTCCATCGAGCCCAGCATCCTGTTTCCAACAGTGGCCAATCCAGGTCACAAATACTCGGCAAGATCTCAAAAAAGTACAAAACATTTTATACTGCTTATCCCAGAAATAGTGGATTTTCCCCAAGTCCATTAAATAATGGTCTATGGACTTTTTCTTTAGGAAGCCGTCCAAACCTTTTTTAAACTCTGCTAAGCTAACCATGTTTACCACATTCTTTGGCAACGAATTCCAGAGTTTAATTACATGTTGAGTAAAGAAAACTTTTGTACGATTCATTTTAACTTTACTACATTGTAGCTTCATCGCATGCCCCCTAGTCCTAGTAGCTAGTCGCTTATTAAAAGGGCCACAAAGAGGCATATTTTCAAAGCACTTAGCCTCCCAAAGTTCCATAGAAACCTATGGAACTTAGCCTCTCAAAGTGCTTTGAAAATATGCCTCAAAGTGTTACTTAGAAGCCACTTACAGACGTTTGCAGATATCTCTATATAAAATGCACCTCCAACGTTCTAATGAAGCCGGAAGCCAGAAGCCTGAAACCGGAAGATGTAGTTGTGTAGATTGCTTTTTCCCCATGAGTGTCTGCCCGGCCCTCGCGTCGGAACGTAATGATGTCAAGGGCAGAGCAATGACACTCACCGAATTGCATCGCACCGCATCGCACAACCACTCATATGCCACGTAGAGGGGGGTGGTACGGTATGCGGAGGCAGAGGGAATCCTCTATAGCAGCTGCAAGTACACTGTGTGAATTGGTACTGCAACTGCTGAAAACAAGTTAGAAGCGGTAGGAACGTGGCATGAGAGAAGCTCAACCGTGGACGGGGACTAGAATGGGGAGATGCGCTGGAGCTGGGACAGATGACAGATCGTGGGGGTGAAGGATCCTGGTTTTTTGAATGAATGTTAAAAGGGGTGCTTGGTGTGTGAGTCCCTGGAACTGGGAGGGGGGACCCTGGAACTGAGAGGGAAGGAGGGAGGGGGGACCCTGGAACTTGGAGGGAGGGAGGGGGGACCATGGAACATAGAGGGGGACCCTGGAACTTAGAGAGGGGGACCCAGGAACTTGGAGGGAAGGGGGGACCCTGGAACTTGGAGGGAAGGGGGGACCCTGGAACTGGGAGGGAGGAGACGACCTTGGAACTCGGAGGGAGGGGGGAGACGGCCCTGGAACTCGGAGGGACAGAGGGAGAGAACGGCCCTGGAACTCGGATAGAGGGAGGGTGAGAACACATTTATCCTAACAATCCCTTTCAACACATTAATTGCAGAGAGGCAATACCTTGCTAGCGCCCGTTTCATTTGTTTCGGAAACAGGCCTTTTTTACTAGTGTTATAATAAATACTAGTAAAAAAGGCCCATTTCTGACACAAATGAAATGGGCGCTAGCAAGGTTTTCCTCGGAGTGTGTATGTTTGAGAGTGTGTGTGAATGTGTGAGTGTGTGTGTGTGTGTGAAAGAGAGTGAGACTGGGTTCGAGTGTGTCTGTGTGAGAGAGAGTGTGTGTGTGAGCATGAGTGTGTGTGCCAGGGCACCCCACTCCCTCCCAGTTCCAGGGTCCCCCCTCCCTCCCGCCCTCCGAGTTCCAGGGTCGTTCCCCCCCTCCCTCCCTCCCTCCCTCCCTCCAAGTTCCAGGGTTGTTGTCCCCCTCCCTCCCTCCGAGTTCCAGGATCGTCCCCTCCCTGCCTCTGAGTTTGAGGGTCGTCCCCTCCCTGCCTCCCTCCAAGTTTCAGGGTCCCCTCCCTCCCCTGCATTCATCCATATGCAGGCAATGTCCTCTGTGCCCTGCCCCCTCCATCCATCCATGTGCAGCTTCTCTCCCCTGTCCCCTCCACCTCCCTCCGAGTTCCAATGTCCCCCTCCCTCCCTCCTATTTCCAGGGTCCCCCCTCCCTCTGTCCCTCCCTCCCAGTTCCAGGGTCCCATGGAACTGGGAGGGAGGGGGGACGGAGAACGTTGGAGGAGTGATGTCAGCACGTGGTTACGATCCCAGTGAGACACATTGGAATGTTGGAGGAGCAAATTATTATATTAGATCTGTTTCTTACTGGAAATTCTTAAAAAAGGAGGAAAAAGACCTCAAATGTCCCAGTTTAGCAGCAAGTAATACATTTTTAGTGCCAGCGTTCATTGGACTCCACTTTTCTCATCGGTCTAAAAAAGTTCCTTTCAAAATTTTTTACTATCATTTTTCTCTATCTATTCTGCACTCAAGAATAGTTTGTGCACTCGAGTTTCTCAGAGGGAGGTTTCTTCCAGCCCGTTCAGAGGAAAGAAATGGGATAAAGCCTACCGCAGACTCCGGTTCTGGCATCCAGATGTCCTCCTCTGAAATCTTCCCCATAGCACACAGTATCTGAAAGTACACAAAATC
Source organism: Microcaecilia unicolor (assembly GCF_901765095.1). NCBI lineage: Eukaryota > Metazoa > Chordata > Amphibia > Gymnophiona > Siphonopidae > Microcaecilia > Microcaecilia unicolor. The sequence goes on along the minus strand of NW_021963096.1, from coordinate 208,806 downwards.
AGTTTCCGCAGGTGAGCTTTGACTAGTTGATACCACTTAACTATATTGGAGGAAAGAATCGTTTAGGAGAAAGTAGTGAGAGAGTTGAGGAAGTTGAGTTGGTCAAAAGGAAGACTTAGAACTTCCGTAATCCACAAGGGTAATCTTCAGCCCACAGCAAGGTGCTCAACATCCAGGGCGTGCACTGACTCAGAAGTTAACCAGGCACCAGCCAATATTCAGACCGGTGCCTGGTTAACTTGGCGCATAAGTTAGGACAGTCATTTTGCTGTCCTAACTTTATACGCTTAACCAGTTAGTGGACTGAATATCATCACTAACTGATCAAGTAATAGCTCTACCCAAGTTCTGCCCCAAGATCGCCCTTAACCTAACCAGTTAGGTAATGGATGGCTACTGGTGATATTTAGCAGCATTACCTGGATGGTCAACCAACTCAGTGGCATTAACTGTGCAGGTGCCTCTCCTGTTTTGTTAAACTCCTTTGAATATTGACCCCCATGGTTACTTGTCCTAGCTATGTCCAGCAATTACCAGCATGCCACACAGTACACTTTAATGTTCCTGTGGTCCAACTCTCTAGGGTTTGTTCTAGGTACCTCAGTTTTAACACATCGAAAACTCTTCCTCAGCACAGAATTTGGTTCTGAACAACATGCTGTACAGCGCAGCCTGAAAATCATCTCCCAGTGAATGTCCTCTCACACTGCGATCTTCACCCCTCTCCATACCTCTCTGGCTGCTCTCTCTCCAGCCTGCACAGCTCCTTCCATGTACCCGCTCCACTGCGTTGCTGTCTCTGTTCCAGCAAAGTAGATTCTGCCCACTGGTTTGCGAATGACCCTGTAATGCAAATTTTAAATAACACTTTACAGAGAGCCTCCCAAGTCTAAATCTGTCAAAATATCTGATATGGGGGGTAGGGCGAGAATGCTTCTTTACGTTAGAGGGTACACACGTGTTCTCTGGCCTGAGTCAGCTGTGACTTATTCACAGAACCATTAAATATGCAAATCTGGGAAAAGTCTCATAAGAGAAGGTGAGTGGGAGGTGTGAGGCTGAAGCAGTACGGGAAGACATGTCATGACTGTGTGATGAGAATGAATCGAACGAAATTACATGTTGTATGTTACATTCTGGCCCTGCTTTTCAGTGGCTAACACTGAGTTATGGGGAAATGGGTTCTTGTTTTTTAAATTGTTGCCATGTTATTGTACTGTTATACAGTCCCTAGGAGAAAACGGGAGGAGGGGGGAAGATTATTATTATTTTATTATTTATTGCATTTGTACCCCACATTATCCCACCTATTTGCAGGCTCAATGTGGCTTACAGAGTGTTGTTATGACATCATCATGACAGGATCTAGATACAATCAATATTAAACAGAAGATGTAAGAGGGATAAGAGAAGGAAGATGACCTTCACACTGACCCCAGGACAGTGGCTCTATTTTGTGACCTTCAGGTTCTAAGCATCCATACAAAGCATGTAGGGTAGAGTACAGCTCCCTCTAATCAGGGGCGTAGCTACATGGGGCCACGGGGGCCTGGGTCCCCGTAGATTTGGCCCTGGACTCCCCTGCCGACGACTCTCTCAACCCCCTCTCCCGCCATCGCCGTCGCCTACCTTTGCTGGCAGGGGACCCCAATCCCCGCCAACCGAGGTCCTCTTCTTCCTTCGTTCTGTTTCTGAGTCTGATGTCCTGCACGTTGTATGTGCAGGACGTCAGACTCAGAAACAGAATGAAGGAAGAAGAGGACCTCGGCTGGTGGGGATTGGGGTCCCCCGCCAGCAAAGGTAGGCGACGGCGGGTGAGGGTTGGCGGCAGGAGGGGGGGGTTGAGAGGGTCGTCGGCGGGGGGGGGGGGGCAAAGATGTGGTGGTGGTGGCGGCGGCGGCGGCGGCAGCGGTGGGGGGTGTCGGTGGCATCGGGGGGGCTAAAATGCGCCCCCTCACCTCGGGCTCTGGACCCCCCTCCCACCGAAGTCTGGCTACGCCCCTACCTCTAATCTTGAGCATTTGAAATGAGAAACATTGAGTGCCCTCGGTATGGGACCTATAGAGTAACTGATTGGGTTAAAAATTGGTTGAATGATAGAAGACAGAGGGTAGTGGTAAATGGAGCTTGCTCTGAAGAAAAGGATGTCGTCAGTGGAGTACCGCAGGGATCGGTCTTAGGGCCGGCTCTTTTTAACGTCTTTGTGAGCGATATTGCATAAGGGCTGTCTGGTAATGTTTGTCTCTTTGCAGATAATACTAAACTCTGCAACAGGGTGGACACCCTGGAGGGTGTGAATGACATGAGGGAGGACCTAGCGAAGCTGGAGGAATGGACCGATATTTGGCAACTAAGGTTTAATCCCAAAAAATGCAGGGTCATGCACTTGGGTCGCAAAAATCCGAGGGAACGGTACAATATAGGGGGTGAAGTGCTTCAGTGTACAAAGGAACAGCGGGACTTGGGGGTGATTCTGTCTGATGACCTTAAAGTTTCCAAACAGGTAGAAAAAGCGACGGCCAAAGCCAGAAGGATGCTTGGGTGCATAAAGAGAGGCATGACCAGCAGGAAAAAGGAGCTGATAGTGCCATTGTATAAGTCTCTGGTGAGGCCTCATTTGGAGTACTGTGTGCAGTTCTGGAGACCACACCTACGGAAAGATATAAACAGGATGGAGTCGGTCCAGAGGGCGGCTACGAAATTAGTAAGCGGTCTTGATGCAAAAATTATAGGGACAGGCTTATGGACCTCAACATGTATACACTGGAAGAGAGGAGGGAGAGAGGAGACATGATAGAAACGTTTAAATATCTCAAGGGCATTTATGTACAGGAAGAGAGCCTTTTTGAAATGAAGGAGAGCTCTGGAATGAGGGGGCATATGACAAAGTTAAGAGGGAATAGGCTTAGGAGTAACCTAAGGAAGTATTATTTCACAGAAAGGGTGGTGGAGGAGTGGAATGGCCTGCCGGTGGAGGTGGTGGAGTCGAGGACTGTTCATGGGATAAGCATGTGGGATCGCTTAGGAACAGGAAGAATTAGGGGTTACAGAGGATGGGCAGACTGGATGGGTCATATGGCCTTTATCTGCCGTCATGTTTCTATGTTTCAAAGATATTTGAGGAAATGTGTCCTCTAGTCTTGCTTTTACAACTGAAGATTGCTCTCTGTAGAGCAACGTTGAGACCCTAAATGAGGTCATGAAACCTGTGTTTGGGGTCACGACCTGGGCAGACACCTCATAAGAACATAAGAGTAGCCATACTGGGTCAGACCAATGGTCCATCTAGTGCAATATCCTGTTTTCCAAACAGTGGCCAAGCCAGGTCACAAGTACCTGGCAGAAACCCAAATCGTGGCAACATTTCATGTAGAACCCCAAAGAATAGCAAGATTCTGGAATCCTAAAGAGTGACAAGGTTCCATTCAGAATCTCAAAGAGTAGCAACATTCCATGTAGAACCCCAAAGAACAGCAACATTCTGGAATCCCAGAGGTTACTTTATCTCTAACATAGTAACATAGTAGATGACGGCAGAAAAAGACCTGCACGGTTCATCCAGTCCGCCCAACAAGATAATTCATATGTGCTACTCTTTGTGTATACCCTACTTTGATTTGTACGTGTGCTCTTCAGGGCACAGACCGTATAAGTCTGCCCAGCACTATCCCCGCCTCCCAACCACCGGCACAGACCGAATAAGACTGCCCAGCACTATCCCCGCCTCCCAACCACCAGCCCCGCCTCCCAACCACCGGCTCTGGCACAGACCGTATAAGTCTGCCCCGCACTATCCCCGCCTCCCAATCACCAGCCCAACCTCCCAACCACCGGCTCTGGCACAGGCACAGACCGTATAAGTCTGCCCAGCACTATCCTCACCTCCCCACCACCAGCCCTGCCTCCCAACCACCGGCTCTGGCACAGACCGAATAAGACTGCCCAGCACTATCCCCGCCTCCCAACCACCAGCCCCGCCTCCCAACCACCGGCTCTGGCACAGACCGTATAAGTCTGCCCCGCACTATCCCCGCCTCCCAATCACCAGCCCCACCTCCTAACCACCGGCTCTGGCACAGGCACAGACCGTATAAGTCTGCCCAGCACTATCCTCACCTCCCCACCACCAGCCCTGCCTCCCAACCACCAGCTCTGGCACAGACCGTATAAGTCTGCCCCGCACTATCCCCGCCTCCCAATCACCAGCCCCACCTCCTAACCACCGGCTCTGGCACAGGCACAGACCGTATAAGTCTGCCCAGCACTATCCTCACCTCCCCACCACCAGCCCTGCCTCCCAACCACCGGCTCTGGCACAGACCGTACAAGTCTGCCCAGCACTATCCTCACCTCCCAACCACCAGCCCTGCCTCCCAACCACTGGCTCTGGCACAGACCATACAAGTCTGTCCAGCCAGCACTATCCCTGCCTCCCAACCACCAGTCCCGCTGCCCACCACCAGCTCTGGCACAGACCATACAAGTCTGTCCAGCACTATCCCCGCCTCCCAACCACCAGTCCCGCTTCCCACCACCGGCTCTGGCACAGACCGTATAAGTCTGCCCAGCCCTATCCCCGCCTCCCAACCACCAGCCCCGCCTCCCGATCTTGACTAAGCTCCTGAGGATCCATTCCTTCGGCACAGGATTCCTTTATGCTTAACCCACGCATGTTTGAATTCCGTTACCGTTTTCATTTCCACCACCTCCCGCGGGAGGGCATTCCAAGCATCCACCACTCTTCTCCGTGAAGAAATACTTCCTGACATTTTTCTTGAGTCTGCCCCCCTTCAATCTCATTTCATGTCCTCTCGTTCTACCGCCTTCCCATCTCCGGAAAAGGTTCGTTTGCGGATTCATACTTTCAAATATTTGCACGTCTGTATCATATCACCCCTGTTTCTCCTTTCCTCCAGGGTATACATGTTTAGTTCAGCAAGTCTCTCCTCATACGTCTTGTAACGCAAATCCCATACCATTCTCTCTAGAGTGCATGGTCTTTTTCTCACTGTTTGTTTATTTCTGTTGTATCCATCTCTGTAGTCACGATCGAGGTTCTCCATAATAAAACAGGTCATAGCATAACAGATACCACTCTAGCCACACAGGTCTTCATCTGCCATCATTTACTATGTTACTACGTTCTCCCAGTCATCAAAAGGTTTTGGCTATTTACTCAGAATATTTAACAACATAAAATATTTAACAAAATAAATTTTTGTTCTTCTTGGAACTAGTTCATTAGCAAGAATTCATTAATGTTATCATACCGTCCATACTGGGTCATGATCCCCGGTGGGAAGTAACATGTGTAGCACCCGCCCGAGTACTGCTCCTCACACCAGTTCTTCTCTTCGTAATGCACCGGCTGCAAAACACAAGTCCCAAAACTCAGTTATAAATGCCCCATCCCATCCACCAATAATAACAGAGTGGTGGATATTTAAAAAGCAATTATACTTTCACACCCTCATTCTATAACAGGCCACTTAAAGTTAAGTGCCATTGGAATGCTTAAATTTACAGAATACTGCCATTCAGATGCATAAGTAAATGGCTATTCTATAATCTTTGCATGCTAATGTTAGTGCATCAATGCACAGGGTATTCAGAAGGGTGGGGCATAGTTAGGGCCAACATTTACCTGCTTATTTACAGAATACTGTAATTTTTTAATTTTACATTTGTATCCTGTGCTTTCCCACTCATGGCAGGCTCAATGCGGCTTACATGGGGCAATGGAGGGTTAAGTGACTTGCCCAGAGTCACAAGGAGCTGCCTGTGTCTGAAGTGAGAATTGAACTCAGTTCCCCAGGACCAAAGTCCACCACCCTAACCACTAGGCCACTCCTCCACTGTTGCTACTATTTGAGATTCTACATGGAATGTTGCTATTCCACTAGCAACATTCCATGTAGAAGTCGGCCTTTGCAGATCACCAATGTGGCCGCGCAGGCTTCTGCTTCTGTGAGTCTGACGTCCTGCACATACAGAAACAGAAGCCTGCGCAGCCTTCTACATGGAATGTTGCTAGTGGAATAGCAACATTCCATGTAGAATCTCCAATAGTAGCAACATTCCATGTAGAATCTCCAATAGTATCTATTTTATTTTTGTTACATTTGTACCTCGCACTTTCCCACTCATGGCAGGCTCAATGCGGCTTACATGGGGCAATGGAGGGTTAAGTGACTTGCCCAGAGTCACAAGGAGCTGCCTGTGCCTGAAGTGGGAATCAAACTCAGTTCCTCAGTTCCCCAGGACCCAAGTCCACCACCCTAACCACTAGGCCACTCCTCCACAATTCAAGGGGTCGATATTAAGACCGCAGGAGTTAGAAAGGGCTAACTCCCGCAGTCGGTGCTAAATCTGGATATTCAATGCTGGACCATTTCCAGTGACCGGCATTGAATATCTGGCTTATTTTTAACCGGTTTGAAGATAACCAGCTAAGTCAACATTCAGACTTAGCTGGTTATCTTCGGCCAGGTTTTCGAACGGCCAAATATGGCTGCTAAACCCGGTTTAAAAATCAGTGTTTAGGCGGTTATATCACGCCCACCAGCCTGTCCATTTGTCCAGAAATCCGGACAAACGGGCAGATTGGCAAAACTCGCCCAGTTGCCAGGACATGCCCTCAAAAAGAGGACATGTCCGGGTAAATCTGGACATATGGTAACCCTAGGCATGGCATGGGGACCCCCGCCAGAAAAGGTATGTAGAGTTGTGGTGAGGGCAGGGAGGTGGGGCAAAATATTCCCTCCACACACACACACGCATTGGGCTCCGCCCCCCCCCCCCCCCCCCCAATTTTTGTGGTCAGGCTACGCGGCGGTCGGGGGGCGGCCCGTGGTGGTCCTGGGGAGGCCTGGCAGTGCCGGTCCTGGGGGAGGTGGCAGCAGTGGCCTTGCCCTGGGTCTGGCTTAGTCTCTCAGCGGCCCTGGTCACCTGGCCTGGTGGATGCTCCTTTACCCCTCCCTGAATCTGCAGGAGTAGACACTCCATCTTATCTTGAGTGTATTGTGCTCTCTCCCTCCCTCTCCTCCCAAAGGTGAACTCATTTTTAACACCTATTTGCACAAATTCGACATCCTACTTCAAATAGTCTCCCAAATATCCCGCCTCTGCAATTTATTTATTTATTTATTTATTTATTTATTGCACTTGTATCCCACATTTTCCCACCTATTTGCAGGCTCAATGTGGCTTACAAAGACCTGTTATGGCATCGCCACACCAGGGTAAAGAATACAATTGGTGTTACAAAGAGATCAAGTGGTAAATGGAGTTTGCTCGGAGGAGAGAAAGGTGAGTAGTGGAGTGCCTCAGGGATCGGTGCTGGGGTCGATTCTATTCAATATATTTGTGAGTGACATTGCCGAAGGCTTACAAGGTAAAGTTTGCCTTTTTGCGGATGACACCAAGATTTGCAACAGAGTGGACACCCCGGAGGGAGTGGAAAGCATGAAAAAAGATCTGCGGAAGCTAGAAGAATGGTCTAACGTTTGGCAATTAAAATTCAATGCGAAGAAATGCAAAGTGATGCACTTAGGGAATAGAAACCCTCGGGAGATGTATGTGTTAGGCGGGGAGAATCTGTTAGGTACGGACGGGGAGAGGGATCTTGGGGTGATAGTATCTGAGGACCTGAAGGCGACGAAACAGTGTGACAAGGCGGTGGCCTTAGCGAGAAGATTGCTAGGCTGTATAGAGAGGTGTGACCAGCAGAAGAAAGAGGTTTTAATACCTCTGTATAAGACATTGGTGAGGCCCCACCTGGAGTATTGTGTTCAATTTTGGAGGCCGTATCTTGTGAAGGATGTGAAAAAAATGGAAGGGGTGCAAAAAAAAGCAACGAGAATGGTATGGGATTTGTGTTACAAGACGTATGAAGAGAGACTTGCTGACCTGAACATGTATACCCTGGAGGAAAGGAGGAACAGGGGTGATATGATACAGACGTTCAAATATTTGAAAGATATTAATCCGCAAACGAACCTTTTCCGGAGATGGGAAGGCAGTAGAACTAGAGGACATGAAATGAGATTGAAGGGGGGCAGACTCAAGAAAAATGTCAGGAAGTATTTTTTCACGGAGAGAGTGGTGGATGCTTGGAATGCCCTCCTGCGGGAGATGGTGGAGAGGAAAACGGTAACGGAATTCAAACATGCATGGGATAAACATAAAGGAATCCTCCTCAGAAGGAAGGGATCCCCAGAAGCTTAGCCGGTGGTGGGAGGCAGGGCTGGTGGTTGGGAGGTGGGGATAGTGCTGGGCAGACTTATACGGTCTGTGCCAGAGTCGGTGGTGGGAGGCGGGGCTGGTGGTTGGGAGGCGGGGATAGTGCTGGGCAGATTTATACGGTCTGTGCCCTGAAAAAGACAGGTACAAATCAAGGTAAGGTATACACAAAAAATGGCACATGTGAGTTTATCTTGTTGGGCAGACTGGGTGGACCGTGCAGGTCTTTTTTTGCCGTCATCTACTATGTTACTATGCTACAAAAAGGTTTGGTCAAGCAGTTATAGAAAGAGACATTCTGAATAAAGGTGGTAGGTGTTATGTTATAGTTAGTTATGGGTTATCGTGGTAAGCCTTGTTAAAGAGATATGTTTTCAGAGATTTGCGGAAGTTAGTTAATTCGTTGGTAGTGCATTTCACAGCTGTGTGCTCATGTAGGAAAAGTTGGTCGCATGTGTTAGTTAGTGAGCAATAACCTTGTCAGAACTCCACCTCCACCACTCAGCAACAATGTTCAAAACATCAAAGGCTCTTGCCCTGAGGAGGTAAACTTCTGATTTTCTTTAAGTGTATGTAAATTACACACATTTATTTGCAATGAACAGTGACATTTCAGAAACACAGCGCCCTCTTGTGGATGTTTATGCATGGGGTTTATAAGGTCTGGGTATTAGATCATGTGTGCAATCTAGGAGACCAGAATCAGTGTGTAAAGAAATATTTTCTCTGATCTGTTTTAAATAAACTAAGTAACTTCATTGCCCGCCCCCTAGTCACAAGTTATATAAGAACATAAGCATTGTGGCCAATCCAGGTCACAAGAACCTGGCAACATCTCAACTGAGTTTGATTCCCACTTCAGGCACAGGCATCTCCTTGTGACTCTGGGCAAGTCACTTAACCCTCCATTGCCCCATGTAAGCCGCATTGAGCCTGCCATGAGTGGGAAAGTGCAGGGTACAAATGTAACAAAAATAAAATAGATACTATTGGAGATTCTACATGGAATGTTGCTACTATTGGAGATTCTACATGGAATGTTGCTATTCCACTAGCAACATTCCATGTAGAAGGCCGCGCAGGCTTCTGCTTCTGTGAGTCTGATGTCCTGCACGTACGTGCAGGATGTCAGACTCACAGAAGCAGAAGCCTGCGCGGCCACATTGGTGATCTGCAAGGGCCGACTTCTACATGGAATGTTGCTACTATTGGAGATTCTACATGGAATGTTGCTACTATTGGAGATTCTACATGGAAATTCTATGTGGAATGTTGCTACTATTGGAGATTCTACACGGAATGTTGCTATTCCACTAGCAACATTCCATATAGAAGGCTGCGCAGGCTTCTGTTTCTGTGAGTCTGATGTCCTGCACGTACGTGGCTGACCACGGGTTTAAAGATTGACCTAAAAGAATACTGTAAATATATAAAATGAGAGAGATTTTTATTCCGATTTATGGTAGCGGAGAATATCATCTCTTACGTGCAGCGCCTTGTCTGTTCCCATGACCTTTGCATACAGCTGACAAATTCTCTTCTTCCTACAGGGCAGAGAAAAAAAATCTCAGAAATCAAAGCAGAACTACATTATCCATCTCCTTGACTTGATCAATTGGCTTAATATTCTGCTTCTCACGAAGCACCGTTGTGGAAAATATGAAATACAATATAAAAAAATTAAACAGATTACCGACAGTCGGTTCAAAACTCTGCTGCCCGTCTCGTCTTCCACCAGGGTCGCTTTACTCATACTACCCCTCTCCTCAAGTCGCTTCACTGGCTCCCTATCCGTTTTCGCATCCTGTTCAAACTTCTTCTACTAACCTATAAATGTACTCACTCTGCTGCTCCCCAGTATCTCCCCACACTCGTCCTTCCCTACACCCCTTCCCGTGCACTCCGTTCCCTGGATAAATCCTTCTTATCTGTTCCCTTCTCCGCTACTGCCAACTCCAGACTTTGCTCCTTCTGTCTTGCTGCACCCTATGCCTGGAATAGACTTCCTGAGCCCCTACGTCTTGCCCCATCCTTGACCATCTTTAAATCTAGATTGAAAGCCCACCTCTTTAACAATACTTTTGACTCGTAACCACTTCTATCCACTCGCCTCCACCTACCCTCCTCTCCTCTTTTCTCTACACATTAATTGATTTGTTTGCTTTATTTTTTGTCTACTAGATTGTAAGCTCTTTGAGCAGGGACTGTCTTTCTTCTATGTTTGTGCAGCGCTGCGTACGCTTTGTAGCGCTATAGAAATGCTAAATAGTAGTAGAAATAGTAGTAGTAGACATAAAGGGCAGTTCTACAATGAGGCGCTCATGGGTGCGCACCCCTTTGTGCGCAGAAGTGGAGATTCTATAAAGGCCGCTCAAATTTGGGCGCAATCCCTGAGCTGTGCGCACAACTAAATTAGTTAACGAGCCACTAAGACTCAATAATTTACTGCTAACAATCAGTAGCGTGGAGTTGCCCGCACAAATGCCTATGCGCGATTCTATAAAGAACTGCACCTAATTTCTCTCATGTGCCACCCAAAAGGGGGGGGGGGGTATGGCCATGGGATGGGTATTTCCGAAAGTTCCACGCAGCGTTACAGAACTGGGGAGGAGGTGAGCGCTGGATTCAGCAGGCGTTAAGTCCTGGCACCTTATTTTAGTCATGGGAATTGGTGGTACGCGCTATTCTCTAAAGGCTGCTGATCCCAGAAGAGCGCTCAGCGCTGATGTTTCCCGGCCCCATTTGTGTAAGCAGATTAAGGGCATGTATAAGTGTTATACCATGCACATGCAAAGGGGCGGAGCATGGAAGGGACGTGGGAGGAGCTCCCAGGTGCGCATGTCATTTACAGAATAATGTAAGTTACGTACACCCTTGTATCATTTGGGAACCTACAGTTAGACTAGGCATATGGCTGGTGCAACTATGGACATCTAAATTTAAGGTGCGTCAATGCTACAGTGAAATCTGGAGCATCACCCAACCAACCACCCTTTTCCCTATTTGAGATTCTACATGGAGATTCTACATGGAATGTTGCTACTATTGGAGATTCTACATGGAATGTTGCTGTTCCACTAGCAACATTCCATGTAGAAGGCTGCGCAGGCTTCTGTTTCTGTGAGTCTGACGTGCAGGACGTCAGACTCACAGAAGCAGAAGCCTGCGCGGCCACATTGGTGATCTGCAAGGGCTGACTTCTACATGGAATGTTGCTAGTGGAATAGCAACATTCCATGTAGAATCTCCAATAGTAGCAACAGTGGAGGAGTGGCCTAGTGGTTAGGGTGGTGGACTTTGGTCCTGGGGAACTGAGAAACAGAAGCCTGCGCGGCAAGGGCAGGCTTCTACATGGAATGTTGCTAGTGGAGGAGTAGCCTAGTGGTTAGTGCAGCGGACTTTGATCCTGGGCGACCTGGGTTCGATTCCCACTGCAGCTCCTTGTGACTCTGGGCAAGTCACCTAACTCTCCATTGTCCCAGGTACAATACCATAGATTGCAAGTCCCCTAGGGACAGAGAAAATACTTGCATATAAAGTGTACACAGCACTGCATACGTCTAGGTAGTGCTATAGAAATGATTAGTGGTAGTCCTGTCCTGCTCACTGCAAACTCTACATGAGCTGCAATTTTCAAAAGTTGAGGTACACATGAGGAGTGAACTGCTTTCCTAGAATGGGCAACAGACTCAGAGGCCACACTTGCAAATACAGAAGCAACACAAATGTGTGTTAAGAAAAGCAAGTCCAATTGATATTCCATTCTCTACAGCCATCTTCTCTCCTGGGGGGTGCTTACCTTTCCTCAGTGCTCAGGTGAGTCAGAGCAGACGCTTTTCTTGCCAGGATGAAACTGAACAACAACAAAAATATTTCCATTAATGGGGTTATCAATAGAAATCAAACAAAATAAAACATGGAAAAGAAAATAAGATGATACCTTTTTTTATTGGACATAACTTAATACATTTCTTGATTAGCTTTCGAAGGTTGCCCTTCTTGGTCAGATCGGAAATAAGCAAATGTGGTAGCAGATAGTATATATAAGTGAAGCTTCAAAGCAAAACTTATCACCTGGGAAGTTTAATACAATGACATTCTTCCTTTGCATGTTGGGTTTGGTTCATTTTTAAAATCTTTTCTTCCCCCTGAATTTTCCATTTACTGAAAATTAAAAAAAAAACCTTAAAGAGCCACAGCCTTGAGAACAGAGGGTAAACGTTCGCATTACAAGACCTTCAACTGGACGTGATAGGTTGGACTATCCAGGGCCCAAGAGGGGAAAGCAGTGATGGTTTCATCAGTTCTGTATAATTTAAGGGACTCCCTCTGTTGAATTACAAATAAATAGGGTGATTAAAAAATCATTTTGTATTACAAAAAAAAAAGTTGAGATGGATTAGAGCATATTTGGATGCTTCCTCCTTTTGAATGGTCTTGCAGAGTCTCTTGTTATGTTTCAACTTTTTTTTTATTATATTATCGTAATAACAGACCATTATACAACACCAAAATGAGTATATATACAACGCAGTCATCTAATTATATCATCAACAACTTGTTTGTAATAATTTTTCCCCCCCCCCCCCATGTTCCCCTTTCTCCCCTCCCTCCCTCCCCCACTCCTCCCCTCCAACAACTGATATATTATTGTGATATTATTGCCAAAAGTAAAAATTAACATCATTTACATAATAAAATGTAATAGTATCAACCTCCGATGACTTATGTGTTTTTCATTTGTTATCCTCCAGTTTCGACTATATATTATATCCAATATCACATCTTGATCATAATATCCCCCTCCCCCCCTATTTACCTATAGATATGTCTTCTGTTATCACAATTGACACCCAAACAAAAACACACAAACAAAAAAAAAAAAAAAAACCATATTATTACAGATTGTTAAGAATTCGACTTCTCCCTCTGTGAGTCATCCCATCCAAATAACACCCCCAGATTTTTAGAAAACGCTCTTTGCGTTTGTATGTCCCTTTTGCCTCTCTCGCTTCCCAAGTGAGCAATTGATGTACCTGGTTCCGCCAATGCCAGAAAGTCGGAGGATGTGCAGAGGTCCAGTGCTGCATTATGCATTTCTTGGCAATGAGACATGTTTTGCGGCATAGCATCATTTTATCTTTGTTTAGCCTGGGAAAGGCGTCATGTTTATCTAGCACTAGACATAGAGGGTTCAATGCAATATCACAATTGACAGTTGTAGATAGAAATACAGCTATATGTCTCCAGTATTTTTTTATGATTGGACACGCCCATATCGCATGATATAGCGTATTATCTGCCCTCTGACATTTCAGGCAGGTAGCGGTATGGATGCCCCCTGATTTGTATAGTTGTGTCTGGGTAAAATAAGCCCTATGCAATATGCGAAACGCACATTCCCTTAGGTTAGCCCCTCCTACTATTCTGGGCATATCCTGTATTTGTTTTACAATATTCCAACCTGTCAATGCCTTGCCTATATCTGTTTCCCATTTCTGACGGAGTTGACTAAACTCTCTCTCAGGCATCAGTCCCCACAATTTCAGGTGTATACTGGAGATTGATGGCACCTCCTCAGCTATTTCTTCAAAGAATTTTCTAATTTTCTCACCTAAGTGTTTCTTAATCTCATCTGTATTTAGTGTGCGCACATAGTGCGTGAGTTGGCTATGCGCAAAATAATCCCTCCATTGTGCGTTAGTTTGCATTTGTGTTACTGCTTTGATATGCCCATCACCCCCCAATATATCTTGCATAATTGCTATGCCGTTTCTTTCCCACATGACAAAAGTTTGATTCTCTATCCCCGGTACAAACATCGGGTTGCCCCTTATAGTTAATAGCTCTGTATTAAAGGGGTCTCCCCCCAGAAGTTTCCCTATAAATCTCCACGCTTCCCTAGTAGGCTGGAGCAAAACACTATGTTTAAATCTATGGGGGAGTATCTTATTCGGGGTATGTAATAACGCTAGATAATTATATGGGGCGAAGTACACTATCTCATACTCAAGTGGTGTATGATCCGATGCATTCATTACCCAATCTCTAACCTGTCTTAGCAGGCAAGCCATATTGTAGTATTTGATATTTGGAATCCCCATTCCCCCTTGTCTCCACCCTCCTAACAGGAATTTCAATTGAAGTTTGGCCCTTTTCCCAGCCCAACAGAATTTTCTCAGAAGTTTATAAAAGTATTTTATGTCAGTCTGCTTGAGTTTTAGTGGTAGAACTTGTAAAACATACAGCCACCTCGGCATTATTACCATCCTTGTTAAACATATCCTCCCTGTCAAGGATATCGTAAGATTTTGCCAAGAGTTTAACTGGTGCATGGTCTGCTCTTTGAGTTTGCTAACATTAAATCATAGAGATCTCTTGTATTTACCGGTAATATAATCCCTAAATATTTAAAAGATTTAGTTGCCCGCTTTAGAGGGAAATCTATGGGCCACAGGCTATGGGCATCTGTATTTATAGCTAAGGCCTCTGATTTGTCAAGGTTTAGCGTGAATCCCGAGTAGTCTCCAAACTCCCTAAAAATCTCTAATAAATTACCCAGCGCTTCTCTTGGGTTCTTTACAATAATGAGCAAGTCATCTGCAAATGCAGCCAGTTTGAACTGCTGGTGTTGTATGTCTACTCCAGGCACCGCTGGGCATTCTTGAATATCCCTAATTAGAGGGTCTAGATATAGTGCAAATAGTAAGGGCGATAGCGGGCAGCCTTGTCTCGTTCCCCTGCCTATATGAATTGCCTCAGATAAGTTCCCATTGACCATTACCTGCGCTAGAGGGTCTGCATATAAAGCTTTAATAGCCTGTACAAACTCTCCTTTTATACCATATCCCTCCATCACCTCATATAAGAAAGACCATTCCACTTTGTCGAACGCCTTTTCAGCGTCAAAACTAATCATTAAAGCTTGTTCATTAGTGTGCTCTAAATATTCCAATGATGTCAAAATTCGTCTGAGATTCCTAGCTACCGACCTACCCTGCACAAAGCCAACTTGAGCTTCATGGATTATTTTTGGGAGAACACGGCCTAGTCTATTTGCTAAAATTTTTGCAAATAGTTTTGCTTCATGATTAATAAGCGATATAGGGCGATACGATGTTACTAGTTGCTCATCTCGATTAGGCTTTGGAAACACAATTATACGCGCTAGATTTAAATGTTCAGGTAATGTACCTTTTGATATCCATTCTTTAAACACTTTAGTTAATGTAGGTACAATCGACTCTCCCATTAATTTATAAAATTCTGCTTTGTATCCATCGGGCCCTGGCGCTTTACCCATCTTGCTATGTCTTATAGCCCATGTGATCTCATCCTCACTAATCTCCGCGTTCAGTAGATTGCAGTCATGTTCATTTATCTGTGGAATCGTAAGGTTTTGGAGATATTGCGTGCCTGATAGCCCTTCTTGTTCTGTGGACCTATATAAGTGTTGATAATATGTTTTAAATACCTGTCTAATTTCTTTATTGGAATGTATCACATTTCCCTCTTGTGTTTTAATACTAGTGATATTTCTGGAAGCGTATCTAGGGGCAATAACTCTTGCCAGAAGTTTCCCTCCCTTATTCCCAAATTTATACAATTGGAATCTATAATATGTTTGGGATTTCACTTCCCTATCATGTAATAAGGAGTTATAAGTCGCCTGTATTTCTAATATCTCCTGTCTAAGCCGAGGGCAAGGATTTAAGCCATAATGTCTATTTACTTCTCTCATTTGTTTCTCCAATCGCAGGATTTCCCTATCTCTTGCACGCTTGTATTGGGTAGTAAAACTGATAGTTTCTCCCCGCAAGACCACCTTTGCAGCTTCCCAAAAACTAGTTGAAGTTAGTACTGTGTCTTCATTAAAATGTTTATACTCTGCCCATTTCGTTTGTAAATGTTCTCGAAATCTCACATTATTTACTAAATACGTTGGGAACGTCCACCCCCGAAATTTCTCTTCTTCCCCTCCCCCCATCCAATTCATATGTACCGTCGCATGATCCGAGATAACGCACGGTCCTATATCAGCGTCTCTAATTGTGGGAAATAATGTGCTTGATGTTAATAGGTAGTCAATCCTGGAAGAGGTACCATGAGCTCTTGACATATGTGTATATTCTCTGATCCCAGGATGCAACGTCCTCCATATATCTATGAGATCTAGTGTGGTGCACAATTCAGGTAGTCCTCTAGTTTGTGTACGGTGGATTGTTGCCGGAGGGTGCGATCGGTCCACTTGTGGGTCCCAGGTCATATTAAAATCTCCTCCTAATATTATTGGTATAGATTCTAAACGTGCTATTTTTGCCACTAATTTTTTGTAGAATTTAAGATCTAGGACATTTGGGGCGTATATACTGCCCAATAAGAGTTTTTGTCTATTAATTGTGACAATAGCTAACACATAACGTCCCTCAGGATCCTGGATTGTCTTATGAATGTGATTTGTTATTCCTTTTCTAATTAGAATTGCTACTCCCCTTTTTCTCCCCACCGCTGCTGTTGACATACATTCCCCCACCCACCATTTATTCAATTTAGCATGTTCTTCTGCAGTTAAATGTGTCTCTTGTAAAAAGGCTATGTCAGCCCTAAGCCTTTGGAGGTGTCTTAAGATTTTTGATCTTTTTATAGGCGAAGGGATGCCCCCAACATTCCATGTAATAACCTTAATTAGTGTATCTGCCTTGGCCTTCCATCTCCATATTTACATGATCTTGATGTCCGAGAGGAGCCAGCCCAGCCTCCAGCCCCCCCCCCCCTGTTCAAATAATCGGGCGAATAGTCTATCTTTCTTTTCAGGTATCACTTGTGTTTTCTGGTAATGTCTCCTGTACCCTCCCTCCCTCCCCCCCTCCCCTGTCCCTTCCCTTCCCCTGGGAATCCCCTCTCCCCCCCTACTATCCCCTTCTATTCCTATTGGAATTAGGTCACCTTCGACGCCTTTCCCTTTTTTTGTTTTCCCCCTGTTCTCATTTGTATGCAATATATTCGTCCTACTGTTTCCCTCTATATATTAGCTCGCTGATGAATCTTTTACATATTTTTGACCCCTCTATCGATTACTAACACATTTTAACCTTTAACCATACAGTGCAACTTAACATAAATATCAATGCAGTGTTTTATAATTACTCAACATTCTTCTCTTCATCCTTGTACTATCTGCTATTAGGTTAGTTCAATAAGTCTATGATGATCATTCTCATAAACCTATATGGTTTCCACCGGCCAGATCAGTGTTTCATCATCTATGTCCCGTTCCTGCCATAAGACAACTTCATTTGTAATCCAGGGCTTCTATGGATATAACATTTTCTTCTGTGTCAATTATAGTCCCACGTATATGATTTGGGTCCTTCCAACTAAGCCCCAACATCCTCTTTAAAGCTCTCTTTAAAGTTGCTTCTTATGTCTTACTATTTCCACAATAGTCATACCTATCTTGAATCCAAAATTCTGCGCTTAGTTTAATAGTAACAACAGCTTAACAAATTTGTTCATCATACCTTTCTTCATCTCTGTATTAACTGCTGTCAGATTGAATCAAGATATTTGTTATAGTTAAATTAGTGAGTTTAGTTGGGGCTCTTCTTCAAAATTGCTCAGTCTGTATTTCAGTTCAGTCTTACTGTATCCTTTTTTTGTAAGCTCAGCCTCCCTTATAATGTAGATTCATCCATTGGGACCAAGTTCATAGTTGAATTCTGTGTTTTATTCTTTCTGTTGATGTTTTCTACTGTTTACACCCATATCTGTTCTGCTATGTTGGTTAAACACAGTCTCAGCTTCAGGGTGAGAATACTATTAATTATCATTGTCTTTCTGTTGAGATCTCTTGAGCTTAGTGCCCCCAATTGGTGCATTGGTTATTTATCCCTTCTAATTTTATATATTCTTCATTTGAGCTTAGTAGCACTTCATTTTTCTCCTTCCAGTTGATCTAGGAACTCTTTCGCCTCCTCTGCTGTGGTAAATATTTTATTTCCCGTTTGGTGTGTTACTCGCAATTTCGCTGGATACATCAGTGCAAATCTAACTTTTCGCTGTATCAACTCCGAGCACACTGGGGAAAATTTCTTTCGTTGCGCCGCTACCGCGGCAGAGTAATCTTGAAAGCATAATACTTTCCTATTGCCACTGTGTAGATCTTTTCCACCTCTCATCGCCTGCAAAATGGCTACCTTGTGGGCAAAATTAAGTATGCGACAAATAACTACCCTGGGCCGCCCTTCTGCTCCCTGCTTAAGGCCCAGCCGATGCGCTCTTTCAATTCGCAGCGGGCCCAACTCCGTTGGTAGTTGTAGTTCTTTGGTAAGCCACGTCTCAAGGTATTTGGCCAGGTCTCGTTCTCCTAAATCTTCAGCAAGCCCCACGAGGCGAAGATTGTTACGCCTCGATCTGTTTTCGAGGTCCTCGATTTTATCGGCGTAAGTAGCTACTAGTTTTTGTAAGCGGCTTACTTCTGTTTCCACTTTGTCCACGCGATCTTCCGTATCACTTGCCCGTTGTTGATATTGTCCCATGTCCAATTGTATCTGCGTTACGCTATTATGTAGTTGTTCTAGTTTGTTATCCAGCGCTCCCAGCTTTTTCTCCAATATGGCTTCCAATGCCTGAGTAACCTCCCCAACAATCTCGGCTGCCCACGCGGATCCCACCGCTGATGTCCCCGGGCTCGCCGGAGCCGCCATCTTGTCATCGGGCGGCCGGGTCTTTTCTCTATCTTTTCTGGTAATCTTAGATGTCATTCTCCTCCAAATTGGTATTAAACTTTTCTCCTTTTAAGCACTCTTCGTTTACCTTCGTTTGTGGGGTATTGTATCCAATTTTTAGGATGAATTTTTGATAAAGAATCTAAGGGAAGGCAGGAGCTGCGCACTCAGCGTCTTCTCCCGCTCATCGCGTCACGTGACCGGCTCCAGAGTCTCTTGTTAACTCAACTTGACTATTGTAATATGGAGGGGCATAATCGAACGGGGCCGGCCATCTATATGGGCGTCCATCTCTAAGGCCGGCCCTGGAAAGCAGCATACCCGACCGTATTATCGAAACAAGATGGCTGGCCAAATCTCAACATTTGGGCCAGCGTTAGAGATGGCCGGCATTAGAGATCGCCGCCGATAATGGAAACTAATGGCGGCCATCTCAAACCCGGCCAAATCCAAGCCCTTTGGTCGTGGGAGGAGCCAGCATTTATAGTGCAGTGGTCCCCCTCACATGCCAGGACACCAACCGGGCACCCTAGGGGGCACTGCAGTGGACTTCAGAAATTGCTCCCAGGTGCATAGCTCCCTTACCTTGTGTACTGAGCCCCCAAAACCCTCCAAACCCACTACCCACAACTGTACAGCACTACCATAGCCCTTATGGGTGAAGGGGGGCACCTACATGTGGGTACAGTGGGTTTTGGGTGGGTTTTGGAGGGCTCATGTTTATCACCACAAGCGTAACAGGTAGGGGGGGTGGGCCTGGGTCTCCCTGCCTGAAGTCCACTGCAGTACCCACTAAAAACTACTCCAGGGACCTGCATAGTGCTGTGATGGAGCTGGGTATGACATTTGAGGCTGGCATAGAGGCTGGCACAAAAATGTTTATAATATTTTTTGTGTGTGGGAGAGGGTTGGTGACCACTGGGGGAGTAAGGGGAGGTGATCCCCAATTCCCTCCGGTGGTCATCTAGTCAGTTGGGGCACTTTTTTGAGGCTTGGTCCTAAAAATAAATGGACCGAGTAAAGCCGGCCAAGTGCTCGTCAGAGCCGGCCTTCTTTTTTCCATTATTGGCCGAAGCCGGCCATCTCGTAACCACGCCCCCGTCCCGCCTTCTGTACCCTCCTGAAACGCCGCCTTGAACTTTGGCCGCCCCTGCGACAGAAAGCAGTTGAAGCCGGCCAAAATCGGCTTTCGATTATACCGATTTGGCCGGGTTTAGGAGATGGCCGGCCATCTCCCGATTTGCATCGAAAGGTGGCCGGCCTTCTCCTTCGAAAATAAGCAGGATAGTCCTTCTGGGTTGTCCTAAACTTTTGTTAAAGAAGCTGCAGACCATTCATAGTACGGCAGCTCTTGTGATATTTTCTGCTCAGTAGATGGACAGAGTTACCCCATTGTTCATCAGATTACATTATTGCCTATAGAAGCACGGATCCAATTCAAGTTACGCATTACAATCTTTAACATTCTTTATCTGTAATATATCTTAAACTTGATTGGTTTTCCAAGTGCCATTAGGTTAAAATAGATTGTGAAACTCATTATTATTAAGTTTTCCAAATCCTAAAGGTATCCACCTCATGAGGATTGTAACCACATATACGTGGTATATCAAACTCCCATTCCCACCCCTCCCCCAATGAAGACATTGCAGCAATAAGGTTATCACACATTCTACGGGATTCGCTGCTAAATATGGAACTCTCTTCCAACTCATTAGAACTCTTGGGTCCTATGTATTATTTAGAAAAACACTTTAGTCTTTCAATTTTAGGAACTACCTTCTATGTCAGTTTCTTCTACTGATGTTAATTCCCGGGGATTGCCTGGTTTCTTGACATGTGGTCCGCATAGAACTTTTTTGCGGGATATAGGAATATATTTTTACTTACTTAAGACTAGAGAATGACACAGGGACGGGAACCCACAGTAACTACGGGGATGGGGACGGGGACGGGGAAAGAGCCTACAGGGATGGGGTGGGGACTGATCCCACGGGGACAGAGCAGGAATGAGGACAGAACCCGTCAGGACGGGGACAAACTCTGTCCCCGTGTCACTTTTTATTTTGAAGCCTGTCAATGAACTGGACTGTTATTTATGTTTGATTGATGCAGACAACAATCTTTTTATTTTTTGGAAAAATAAGAAACATGCTGGCCACAGCTAGCAAAATTTGCAAGGGGGATCCTGTACATTCCTGCTACCAGCACATCTTCTAAGAAGAAATCTTCTATTACAAGAGGGACTGTGGAAGACGGGAGAGCTAGACTGAATCCTGAGATTGTTGATGACTCCTTATTCGTCCACAGATTAAAAAAACATAACAGTGCTTCACAGGGCATATTTCTCCCCTCTAGGGCATACAGAATGGGTTGTATTTGGTACCCCTGGACATTTTAACAGGGTGGATTAGGATTCCTTGGGTAGTAGAAGTCAGCTATTGTTGGGGTTGGAAGGGTAGAGGGTGGTGGTGGTGGGAGGGTTTATTATAGTTGCTCATTGTTATTATTGTTTTCCATTTGTGATTTATACACAATAGTTGCACAGCATATTGTTCCGTTTTATACTTTAATAAAAAGATTTAAACATAAAATCATAAGTGTTTGAGGATTCTGCAGATGAGAACAGAGCCCACTGGGATGGAGCAGGGATGGGGACAGAACCTGCGGGGACGGGGCGGGGACGGAGATGGGGCCTGTGGGGACGGAGATGGGGCCTGCGGGGACGGGGTGGGGACGGAGATGGGGCCTGCGGGGACGGGATGGGGACGGAGACAGAACCCACGGGGATGGGGCGAGGACAGGATATATTTTATCCCCGTGTCATTCTCTACTTAAGACCCAGAGAAAATCAAGGCATACGATCCCAGAGAGACACAATGGGACAAAAAAGATGGGTAACTCGGTTTTGCAAGTAATCCTGCAAGCTAAGATTATATCTGATAACAGACGTGCTTATTTCTGCCCACTGTGTGCATTTTCTTCTATATGAAATACTGTACAAAATACATATACAGCCTGTATCACCCATTACCCCATAATGGCAGGAACAGAACCGTCAGGCTTGGTGTCATCCAGCGCAACCCCAATGGGCGCATCTTCATCCTCGATGATCATAGAACCGGAGTAGCCTGTTACAGGTGGAAAAACAGATGGGCGTTACAGAATCTGTCGGAAGAACATTAGGTATCTGAATTATTGTGTCGTTACACCAGTGGTGCACATTCTTTCGTGTGTTAAGACACAGAAGGAGCTTAGCCGAGATTGGGTGGCAGAGCTAGCCAGTGGTGGGAGGCGAGGATAGTGCTGGGCAGACTTATACAGTCTGTGCCCTGAAGAGGACAGGTACAATCAAAGTAGGGTATACACAAAAAGTAGCACATATGAGTTTGTCTTGTTGGGCAGACTGGATGGACCATGCAGGTCTTTTTCTGCCGTCATTTACTATGTTACAGATAGCTCCAGTTACACGATGCTCTTCCTAATTTGTGTCATAACATACAACAGAACGTGGTCTGCATGTGATCATCGGCATATCCCTGAGGATGGTGGGGTCGGAGGAATATGTTCTGTCTTCAGTTGTTTGAGACGTGCTGGTGTCCCTCCCCCCGTTACAACATATATGGCATGGTTCCAATATGCCGGGAACATTTGTCAGTACATTACATGGTAGGGTCTCTACCTACTGCTTTAAAACAACGGCAAAATGTTCAGAAATAGTAAGTGTTATGATCAGGAAAACACAGGTCGAAAATGTTCATGTTTCTCTCGTGTCATTTGCGGGAATGTTTTCTTTGGGTTGGGATTTTTTCCATATGGGAACAACGTCATTAAGAGCACACGCTAATTCAGAAAGCGTAAGCCCTGTTCATGATGAAGGTCCTCTTTTGAGGATCAAAGTCTGCTGCACTAACCACTAGGCTACTCCTCCACTCCATAGCGTCTGTATGTTCAGTCACACACACACCATCAAGTACACATTGTTTGCAAACAGGACACACTCTTCATGAACAGTAAACACATGACCCACAAGAGGGAATTCAGAAAATGACACTGAAAATTCGATGACGTCAAAATTCAGCGCTAAGGGCTATTCTAGAAAGAGAGCGTTTGACACAGATCCAGCACCTAAATTTTGGACACTGTACTTCTGCCTGTGAAAAGCAGCTGTGAATACCGGTGCCCAAATTAGGGGCACTGTGGGCAAATTCTGTAATTCCACATGCAACTTTTTGGAACGCCCCTGGCCACGCCCCCTGGCCATGCCCCTTTTCAGATATGCACTGTGAGAGTTAGGTGCCGAGCCAGTTGCGCACTCAAATTCTAATTGACGCCAATTAACTGCAGTAATGGGTTGTTAGAGCCCAATTGTTGCTCATTAAGGGCTCATTGATCAACTTGGGCATGTGCCAAAGATTCAGCGTGCACTTTTAGGCACCATATGTAGAATCTGGGAGACAGTGTGCACTCTTTTGAAAGATTGCACAGCCGCTCAAAAAGGTCTGCGCTATTAACAGCATTTCCTATGTTGTGTCAAGCAAATGCCCCTCCCTAGCAGATGTCCCTCAGGGGATGAACCAGTTTTGTACGCCTTGCAGCGCTATAGAAATGCTAAATAGTAGTAGTAGTACACAGGTTTACACTGGTATACATATAAAGTATCGCATACCATGTAAAATGAGTTTATCTTGTTGGGCAGACTGGATGGACCATACAGGTTTTTATCTGTCGTCATTTACTATGTTACTATCCTGCTTATTTTCGAAGGAGAAGGGCGCCCATCTTCCGACACAAATCGGGAGATGGGCGCCCTTCTCTCAGGGTCGGCCAAATCGGCATAATCGAAAGCCAATTTTGGCCGCCCTCAACTGCTTTCCATCACGGGGACGACCAAAGTTCAAGGGGGCGTGTCGGCAGTGTACCCAAAGGCGGGACGGGGCATGGTTAAGAGATGGCCATCCTCGGCCGATAATGGAAAAAAGAAGGGCGTCCCTGTCGAGCATTTGGCTGACTTTACTTGGTCCCTTTTTGTTCACGACCAAGCCTCGAAAAGATGCCCGAACTGACCAGATGACCACCAGAGGGAATTGGGGATGACCTCCCCTTACTCCCCCAGTGGTCACCAACCCCCTCCCACCCAAAAAACACATTAAAAAACATTTTTTCCAGCCTCTATGCCAGCCTCAAATGTCATACCCAGCTCCATCACAGCACTATGCAGGTCCCTGGAGCTGTTTTTAGTGGGTACTGCAGTGCACTTCAGGCAGGCGGACCCAGGCCCATCCCACCCTACCTGTTACATTTGTGCTGGTAAATGTGAGCCCTCCAAAACCCACCTGAAACCCACTGTACCCACATCTAGGTGCCCCCCGTTACCCTTTAAGGGCTATGGTAGTGTTGGCCCCAACCGTATTATCGAAACGAAAGATGGATGCCCACCTTGTTCGATAATACGGTTGGCTCTGCCCCTTCCCGGGGCTGTCCCCAGAGATGGGCGCTCTTAGAGATGGGCACCCCCGTTCGATTATGCCTCTCTATGTTACTCTAAGCACCGTAACTAAACTAAGAGAGCGTGAAGGAGTGGAAGTGTCTTTGCTTAAACTTCCTGGCAAATGCAAGTCTCTAAAGCAGGGTTGTGCAACCTCAGTCCTCAAGGCCCACAATCCAGTCAAGTTTTCAGGATTTCCCCAATGAATATGCATGAGATCTATTTTTATGCATTGACTCCATTGTACGTCAATAGATCTCATGCATATTCATTGGGGAATTCCAAGGTTGGACATCCCTGCTCTAAAGTGACTGTCCCAGTTATCTGAATATCCCAGTTATAGTAAACCCTTCACAGTTTTGAACACATCTAAGTTTGGACTGGGTTATTGGCTATATGGAGCGTCCTGAGAGTGTAGCCATAAGTGCTGCAGGCCTCTGAGCTCCAACTGTCCCGGGACTGTCCTCAAACCAGACTAGCTTTTGGGAGCTGACACACCTTTCCTCAGGTCTGAAAATGGATAGAACACAAAATGAACTATAAGTGACCCATCAAATGCATTCCAGGGACAGAGCTACCGAGTCCCTCAGTACTGCAGATTAACACATAGCCGGCACTGCAGTGTACTTATTACAAAACAGCTGGCACTGCAGTGTTCCTATTACAATACAGCCCGCACTGCGGTGTACTTATTACAAAACTGCTGGTACTGCAATGTTCCTTATCCCATACAGCCAGCACTGCAGTGTACTTATTACAAAACAGCTGGTACTGTAATTATTAC
The DNA here is from genome assembly GCF_901765095.1 of Microcaecilia unicolor. Classification (NCBI taxonomy): domain Eukaryota; kingdom Metazoa; phylum Chordata; class Amphibia; order Gymnophiona; family Siphonopidae; genus Microcaecilia; species Microcaecilia unicolor. The sequence goes on along the minus strand of NW_021963096.1, from coordinate 183,566 downwards.
AAAACAACTGGCACTGCAGTGTACTTATTACAAGACAGCCGGTACTGCACTGTACTTATTACAAAACAGCTGTCACTGCAGTGTTCCTATTACAATACAGCCCGCACTGCGGTGTACTTATTACAAAACTGCTGGTACTGCAATGTTCCTTATCCCATACAGCCAGCACTGCAGTGTACTTATTACAAAACAGCTGGTACTGTAATTATTACAAAACAACTGGCAATGCAGTGTACTTATTACAAGACAGCCGGTACTGCACTGTACTTATTGCAAAACAGCTGTCACTGCAGTGTTCCTATTACAATACAGCCAGCACTGCAGTGCACTTATTACAAAACAGCTGGCACTGCAGTGTTCCTATTACAATACAGCCCGCACTGCGGTGTACTTATTACAAAACTGCTGGTACTGCAATGTTCCTTATCTCATACAGCCAGCACTGCAGTGTACTTATTACAAAACAGCTGTCACTGCAGTGTTCCTATTACAATACAGCCAGCACTGCAGTGTACTTATTACAAAACAGCTGGTACTGCGGTGTAATTATTACAAAACAGCTGGCACTGCAGTGTTCCTATTACAATACAGCCCGCACTGCGGTGTACTTATTACAAAACAGCTGGTACTGTAATTATTACAAAACAACTGGCACTGCAGTGTACTTATTACAAGACAGCCGGTACTGCACTGTACTTATTACAAAACAGCTGTCACTGCAGTGTTCCTATTACAATACAGCCAGCACTGCAGTGCACTTATTACAAAACAGCTGGCACTGCAGTGTTCCTATTACAATACAGCCCGCACTGCGGTGTACTTATTACAAAACTGCTGGTACTGCAATGTTCCTTATCCCATACAGCCAGCACTGCAGTGTACTTATTACAAAACAGCTGGTACTGTAATTATTACAAAACAACTGGCACTGCAGTGTACTTATTACAAGACAGCCGGTACTGCACTGTACTTATTACAAAACAGCTGCCACTGCAGTGTTCCTATTACAATACAGCCCGCACTGCGGTGTACTTATTACAAAACTGCTGGTACTGCAATGTTCCTTATCCCATACAGCCAGCACTGCAGTGCACTTATTACAAAACAGCTGTCACTGCAGTGTTCCTATTACAATACAGCCAGCACTGCAGTGTACTTATTACAAAACAGCTGGTACTGCGGTGTAATTATTACAAAACAGCTGGCACTGCAGTGTTCCTATTACAATACAGCCAGCACTGCAGTGTACTTATTACAAAACAGCTGGTACTGTAATTATTACAAAACAGCTGTCACTGCAGTGTTCCTATTACAATACAGCCAGCACTGCAGTGTACTTATTACAAAACAGCTGGTACTGCGGTGTAATTATTACAAAACAGCTGGCACTGCAGTGTTCCTATTACAATACAGCCAGCACTGCAGTGTACTTATTACAAGACAGCCGGTACTGCACTGTATTTACTACAAAACAGCTGGCGCTGCAGTGTTCTATTACCATACAGCTGACAGTGCAGTAGTTAAAGAGTTTTCCACGTTAAGGGGTTATGATATCCACTGGTGACTGGAGCTGCAGCACTGGCATTTCTGCTCTCATGGAACCACTTGTTTTCCCTATGCCATTCATGGTTTTGCTTTTTATTTATTTTTATTACATTTGTACCCTGCGCTTTCCCACTCATGACAGGCTCAATGCGGCTTACATGGGGCAATGGAGGGTTAAGTGACTTGCCCAGAGTCACAAGGAGCTGCCTGTGCCTGAAGTGGGAATCAAACTCAGTTCCTCAGTTCCCCAGGACCAAAGTCCACCACCCTAACCACTAGGCCACTCCTCCACTGTTGCTACTATTTGAGATTCTACATGGAATGTTGCTATTCCACTAGCAACATTCCATGTAGAAGTCGGCCCTTGCAGATCACCAATGTGGCCGCGCAGGCTTCTACATGGAATATTGCTAGTGGAATAGCAACATTCCATGTAGAATCTCCAATAGTATCTATTTTATTTTTGTTACATTTGTACCCTGTGCTTTCCCTCTCATGGCAGGCTCAATGCGGCTTACATGGGGCAATGGAGGGTTAAGTGACTTGCCCAGAGTCACAAGGAGCTGCCTGTGCCTGAAGTGGGAATCGAACCCAGTTCCCCAGGACCAAAATCCACCACCCTAACCACTAGGCCACTCCTCCACTCCACTTTCTCTTTTAAACATAAAATTATGGAGTAAACTGTCCTTAATAAGGCTTTCCATGCTGTCGGAATATTCCCCCCCCCCCTCCCCCAAGGCTGCAGTGTGACTCTGGGAGCAGTCTATTTCACATCTGTCCCCTTGACTTTACGGTATACACACCCATTGTCCTCCAAAAAGCTTCCTTGTAGTATACCATGCACTTAATGACGGATCCCATTGGAAGCCGCTGGATCAGCTGGTTTCTCAAAGCTGGCAGCTCCGGGTTACAGTGAATCTTTGTCGTCAGGACTGGGGGTATGGCACAAATTACATACTTGCCCTACAGGAAAAGGAAAGACACTGGGATGTTTTTTTCATACACAGCACACTGCCAACAACTGCAGCCAACCCCGGCGTACATTAGAAAGTGCAATAACTACATTTCACGTACCAACACTGTAATACAATGGAGTCAGAGAAGGAAAGATTTAGGAAAGTGCAGAGAGGAAGCATAAAGTTAATGAGGTTTTCTATTAACGGGTCAGGCTTTTGCTTCTCTGTGCAGCTGGGCTGATATTACAGTACAGTCAGCGCTCACAGCCCCTAGAGAGAGATAGCGAGTCCCAGCATTCTCTCGATAGTGACACCTACTGGACAAGGAAAGGGAGCACGTGTATCTTATTAATTTGCATGTGCCCATCTTGAGCTATATTCAGATGGTTTTACACCATTGTTAATTGCTTTGAATGTTCTTTAGATCAGGAATAAACTACAAAACCAAAGATATGAACTCAATGCCTGCAAATAGCAATACCTTGAACTTTTCTCTTTACACATTGTTTTTATATATACATATTCATAGTGTGATACGTTCTTATATTTATATAAGGGAACCCTCAGAAGATACCACTTGTAAAGACAATGTCATTGATTCTTTTGCCTCGTGGCATAGCATCTCTTCATTGGGCTATTCCTTAGTTAATTTTTTATAAGTGCTATTGCAAACACGTAAGAGTGCTCAAACTACATGTGCTCCAAATAATGATAAACTTATCTTGTCTTTAAGCCGTGTCCGTGTCTCTTAATTCTGTAATCCACTTGGGCTTCCCCTGATTGCGCCCGACACCGCGGGTTTCAATGTTTTCCTCAGGGACTCGGGTTAATTGCCCTCAACAGGTCCACAATGACCTGTGAGCTGAGACATCGGCGCTGAATGCTTGTGATCAGGAAAGCATTGCACAGACTGATTAAATTAAATAAAGGGGAGCAGGAAACCTTGAGGGTCAAAAAGAAAGCAAGCTCCAGCTTGGAGCATCTTGAATATTCCCGGCTGAATACAGGAATGGGCTAATGAATGGGAATCGCTAGGGCATTCTAAGACCCAGAAAACAAGAGGTGCGTGTAAAGTTTTAAAACCAAAATCTGGGTGGGCAGTCTTTGCATTTCAGTGCCGTTTTAGCCAGTGGCTAAACCCCACCCACTTAGGGCTCAGGCCCGCCCAACAGTAGCACATGTTTAGCAGTAGCTGGTGAGGATCCCAAGCTTGGCCAGCTCAAAATTTCCCCCTGATGGTAACGAAAACGCTACTCTCCACAATAATGGCACCTGTGCATGCTCAGTTTTCAGTGCATGCCTTCTGCAGACTGCCAAGATGGATAGAAGCGTTTTCCCACCAGCTGAGATATTTTTTGGGTGGGGGGGTGGGGGGGGGGAGAACACTTGGTGCCCACCCACTTCTTGCCTAGGCCCACCCAAAATCTGTTGTCTGGCTACGCCCCTGGTTTTAGCAATTGCCAAGGCAACGGAGGAGGCAAAGGGCCCACCTGGCGAAGGAAACTTTAACTGGTCTTCTCAAAAGCTGCAGCCCACAATCCCTTGGATCCCACGGGGCTGTGGCTTGGCTCAGTTACCTCATGTATCTCGTGGTTCAGGGTCTCCACGATGACGCCATCTCCGGACTGGTTGATGCTGACCACTGGCCTCTCCAGCTTTACCCGGCCTTCCAAGCGCTCCATAATCTTCTCACTGATCTGACCAGAGCCCCCAACAAACTTTCTCTCCTGGGATCGCATGCAAGTTTGGAAACATAGGAGAAAAATAAAACAAGCATGGTCACGCTTTCTGCAGTGGTCTCCCTTCAAAATTCCAGATCTAAAGAGTCAGGCTTTTTGGGAGAGTAAATACAAAGTGACTTTCAAAGAGAAAACCTCCAGATATCTCTTAAATGAGATTTCTTTTTTTTTTTTTAATTCTTTATTTATCAATTTTAACATTCATAATTTATACTTATGAGTGATAATACACAACTCTAAAGAGTAAGAACCAAATAGACTCTGTAAATTAACACTGCGCAATAATATTCCAAGCTAACGCCCACAAATTTAGGTAATCGATCCAAGACATTAAGAAATACAATACAATACTTAAACATTAAGCACACAAAATTTTTATATCAAAGAGGGCAGCTTAATTCCCGAGCGGCTAACTCTGCTCTGCCATACGCTTCAACTCTCGGCGGCCATTTTGAATCAGCGCTGGGACCACCAGCACTCAGCATTGCAAGGGAAACTGAATGCAGGGCAGCACTCCGGGCAGGAAAGAGGTCAGTAGACCACCAGGGCAGCAGAGTAAGGTAAGGGGAGGGGAGGCTAGGATATCCTTAGGGGGGTGACGGGGATGGGGGGTGAAAGGGGTGGGGCGATATGTGACAGGAGGCGGGGTAGTGTGTGAAAGGGGGTGGCGGGGGGGGGGCAGGGCATGTATCCTCTTTTTGGGGGGGACCAAATATGGTAACCCTACTTTGGGGAAACCCAGGAGCTGATAAACAGTTCCTGTCCTTCTTAACTGAGAGATATATTAGTGAAAAGCATCTCTAAATTAACGCTAGTCTAACCTACCTGTGTCTTAGATACAAGTTAAGTCTCTTTTCTGATTTGCAATGTTAATGGTTGTATTTAATATGTGGCAAGGGCTGTTTTCTTTCCTTCCGTCCGAGGTGTAATTAATGAGTTGTGGGTTCTTTACAACGCACGATCGTCTTGCTTACCTGCCCTCCGTTGGTAATGGAGAACATCCTTACGATCCCTCCACAGAGCTTCGCATACCACAGGAACCAGAGCATGGACACTTGATGGGGTTCTGAAGTCACGTTAACGTTCACAAAAAGCGTCGCAAATCTCCGGGCCGCGCTGCATGTGGAAAAGAGCAGAAGATAGGTTTGCGTGGTGACTAGCTCTGCTTCTCCCTCGGGGTTCTACCACACTGACAGTCCTAGTGCAAGGGTAATGGGCGCCTAGGCGAACGCTCGGCCTTACACTCCCTCATCTTCAAGTATCTTCATCACTGAACTTTTTGGAAGGTGTTTTGTTACTAACAGGTTAATTCTACGAAGTGCGCCATGAGTTAGGTGCAAATTAAGGGGTCCTTTTACCAAGCTGCGGTAAAAAAAGGCCCTGCAGTAGAGGTGGGGGCCGTTTTTTCCTGTGCGCCAGGGCCCTTTTTACCGCAGCAGGCAAAAGTCTCCTAAAAATAAAACGGGTGTGCGGTAAGATTGCCTTTACCGTGTAGCTATACGGCGTGGAGCTCTTATGGCCAACCATTGAGGTGACGGTAACGACTTTCATGGTAACCCAGCAGTAACCGCTGCCCGATTACTGCCAGGTTACCGCCATGGTAAAAATAAGAAAAATATTTTCCAGCACACCAGAAATGGCGCGCGCTGGAGGCGGAACTATTGTTGGCAGCCGTGCTTTGCCAGCGGTAGCTCCGGGTTCCACACAGCAACCCTTTCATAAAAGGGCCCCTAAGTGCCTAACTTCAGGTATGAAAATGGCACATAACAGTAGTCAAGCGTCAAAATGGGAGTGAAACGGTAATTAGTCGTGTAATTGTACTTAGGTGCTATTCTATAACTGGGCATCTAAGTGTTCTTGAGCATAACTGTAATAGGGGTGTTGACCTAGGAGAAGCATGGGTGGGTCATGGGCAGGTCATGGGTGGGTCATGGGCAGGTCACGGCTGGGTCATGGGCAGGTCATAGGCAGGTCATGGGTGGGTCATGGGCAGGTCATGGGTGGGTCATGGGTGGGTCATGGGCAGGTCATAGGTGGGTCATGGGCAGGTCATGGGTGGGTCATGGGCAGGTCACGGCTGGGTCATAGGCAGGTCATGGGTGGGCCATGGGCAGGTCATGGGCAGGTCATAGGCAGGTCATGGGTGGATCATGGGCAGGTCATAGGCAGGTCATGGGTGGGTCATGGGCAGGTCATGGGTGGGTCATGGGCAGGTCATAGGCAGGTCATGGGTGGATCATGGGCAGGTCATAGGCAGGTCATGGGTGGGTCATGGGCAGGTCATGGGCAGGTCATAGGCGGGTCATGGGCAGGTCATGGGTGGGGGGCAGGTCATGGGTGGGTCATGGGCGGGTCATGGGCGTTCCCACTGTTCTTGCACGTGCTTTATAGAATTCCTGCATTTTGGTGCCACCATTTACACCAGTCATAGACATGGCATAAGTGGTTGCGCCTACAGTTATAGAATTCCACTTTTTTCGGCACCATATATAGAATTCACCCCTAAGTGGTCAGTGCTAGGAAATCACTAGTGATTGGTTCAGTGGTTCTATGACATCATAGAGGTGGTTGTTGCCTGTTTTCTTTGTATGATGATGGTTTTAGATGCCATTCTTAAAACGCTTTATATGGTATTGTTTTTATAATTAAATATTTTTATTGTATTTTTAAAGTATGTATGATTTGACAGTGTAATCCACATCGTCATGGCTTGCTAGCTAAACGGACTGTAGATTCCAAATTAAGGGGTCCTTTTACAAAGGCACGCTGAAAAATGGCTTGCGGTAGTGTAGGCGCGGGTTTTGAGCGCGTGCCGACCTATTTTTCAGCGCGCCTGTAAAAAAAGGCCTCTTTTTTTGCCGAAAACGGACATGCGGCAAAATCAAAATTGCCCCGCGTCCATTTTGGGTCTGAGACCTTACCGCCAGCCATTGACTTAGCGATAATATCTTGCGTGTTAACTGGGCGGTAATCGTCAGCGCGCATATAATGTCAATTACTGCCTGGTTAGTGCTTGGTCTGCTGTAGTGTAGATGCGTCTTTTGGGCGCGCGCAGAATCATTTTTCAGCGCACCTGTAAAAAAAATGCCTTTTTAAAAATTCTTGCTGAAAATGGACGTGCGGCAAAATGAAAATTGCCGCCCGTATTTTTTGGGTCTGAGACCTTACCGCCAGCCATTGACCTAGCGGTAAAGTCTCATGTGATAACCGGGCTGTAATGACCTACGTGCGCCAAAAATAAAAATATTTTTCAGACATGCGTAGCGGAAGCGCGCCAAAAATGAAATTACCGCAAGAGCCACGCAGTAGCCAGGCGGCAACTCCATTTTGGCATGCGTTGGGCACGCGTAGATGCTTACGCGGCTTTCGGGTCCCTAGTTCCCTCCTTGAGATTTTGATAAACTCAACAACCATGATCATCCCAGTTCCACCCTTCTTGCAACAATGCATAAATGGACATCATACTTTTAAATATTAAAGTTGAGGGGGGGTGTTTTGTCTAATGGTGGGGCCCAGCCCTGCACACCGAGGCACAGGACCATCCAGTCTAGATGTCCCTCCTAAAGCTTTGGATCTGTGCTTGTACTGCATCCTATTTCTCATCTGCAAAGCGGCACATGCTGTTTCAATTAAGCACGGCTGAGCTAGCTAAAGGTTTCATGCCTCATAACTCAGCCCATGGAGCAGCTCATGGTTTTTCATCAAAGGAAATATTCCACTGCTGTTGCCAGCGAAGAAGTCACTGTGTTCAGTTACAACGGCTGCAAACCTTGGACACATTTGTAATGCATTTAGAAGGCTTCCCAAGGTCCCTATAATCACAGTGGTTTTCCATCACTGCTCAGGTGTGGGGTAAAAAATTACCTTGAGTATTGTAGAGGAAACTTTAGTTAATAAAGCACGAACACATATGATAATCAGGGGTGTAGCCAGACTTTGGCAGGAGGGGGGTCCAGAGCCTGAGGTGAGGGGGCACATTTTAGTCCCCCCCCCCACCCCACCATTGCCACCTCTGCCGCCGCCACCACCAACTTTGCCCCCCCTCCCCTGCCGACGACCATCTCAACCCCCCTCCCGCCGTTGCCTACCTTTGCTGGCAGGGGACCCCAACTCCTGCCAGCCGAGGTCCTCTTCTTCTCGCAAAAGGCTTCCTTCTGTTTTTGACGTCCTTTTGCGAGAAGAGGACCTCGGCTGGCAGAGGTTGGGGTCCCCCGCCAGCAAAGGCAGGCGACAGTGACGGCGGGTTGGTGGCGGGGGGGGGGGGAGTCGAGAGGGTCGTCGGCAGGGGGGTCCAGGGCCAAATCTACGGGGGCCCAGGCCCCCTCTGGCCCCACGTAGCTAACCGCTTTGTAAACAGGGGAGTATTCTCGGTGTATGCAGAGATTTCATATCTGTTTGTTTTGTATATCTTTTTGATCTCAGTTTTTTCCTGACCTTTTTTGGGTATAGCTTCCTACCGTTGGAAGGAGTAGGTGTAACCCTTCTCACCTGAGCCAGCTCTGCAGGAACTCTGAGCTAAAGACTGAAAGAGAAAACTGATGGATCTTTTTATGCAGATCAAGGAAAAAAAAAGCAAAAGGGAAGGAATTGGGACAATGGCACAGAACTAAGTAAGGAACTCTTACCCAAAGCAGTGAACCCAGGTGAATCGATCTTTTTCTTTTGATTATTTTAAATCAGTGTAAGACAGCCATGGGGGAAGAAGTAATAGTAACATTTCTTTGCTGCTTTTTACTATCCTAGCGGAAGAGCTGTTATAGGCTGGGATCAGTGATGTGTCGGGTTGGCAAAAGCGGGGGGGGAGGGGGTAAGCTAGGTATTGGGGAGCACTTTCTGCACATCATACCAGTGGCGTAGCCAAGGGTGGGCTTGGGTGGGCCCAGGCCCACCCACTTTGGGTTCAGGCCCACCCAGTAGCAGCATACCTATGATGTGGCTGGCAGGGATCCCCAAGCCCCACCAGCCGAAAACTCCCAACAAGTGTCCCTCCTGCATACCTTGTAAGTAGCAGTGAGCAGTGACATACATACTGCTCGCCCAGGCCCCACAGCCTTCCCTCTGATGTATTTCTGCCTAGGCGGAAACAGGAAGCTGCATCAGAGGGAAGGGTGTGGGGCCAACATGAGCAGTGTGTATTAGTTGCTGCTCAATGCTGGTGAAAATCTGCTGTTTAAAAGGTATGTGGGCGAGGGGAGATGTTTGAGAGAATATATGGCATGCAGGCGAGAGAAGGAGAGACCACATCACCTGTGGGATGGGGTGGGGTTCTTCTGCCCACCCATCTTGGGCCCAGGCCCACCCAAAATTGGGTGTCTGGCTACGCCCCTGCTTTCCACATATCAGTCTTTTCCTAAATTCTTTTCCACATTGGCCTTTTCTATTTCTTTTGTCTTTTCTTCTTTTCTTCCATCTCTACATCTTGTCTGGCATCTGATCTTTGTTTCATTTTCCCCCTTTCTCTTCTTTGCCTTTACATTCACTCCTTTCTGATTTTACACCTATCCCAACAGACTCACGTCTGTCTTTGCTGCTAAATGTGATTCCAACAAATATTCTTTAATCTTTCTTTGTGACCATTTTTTCTACCACTTAAGCTGTCGCACAGAACTAAGCAGTAGACATACTAAAAAGGAAATCAAAACACACTGCTTCGGGGAGGAGGAAGAGAGTTATCCAGTTGTTGCCTTTCAGTAGATGCTTCCTGCCCCTTTAATGATTTTGTTTTTCAAAGATGCAGAACACTTTCTGTTTCAGAATGAACAGTTGCATGGGGAAAAGGGCAAACTTACAATTGAAAATCAAATGGAATTGTGCTATTTTGCTCCCCCGACCTAAACACATCCATGGGAACACCTCATAAGTACATAAGTGTTGCCATACTGGGACAGACCAAAAGTCCATCAAGCCCAGCATCCTGTTTCCAACAGTGGCCAATCCAGGTCACAAATACCTGGCAAGATCCCAAAAATGTACAAAACAGTTTATGCTGCTTATCCCAGAAATAGTGGATTTTCCCCAAGTCCAATTTAAGACTTTTCCTTTAGGAAGCCGTCCAACCCTTTTTAAACTCTGCTAAGCTAACCGCCTTTACCACATTTTCTGGCAACGAATTCCCTTTCAGTCCACATAATCTCTTCAGTTGCTCTCTGTCCCATCTTGGAACAGGGTCCATTCACTCGTGCAATGGAAGTCTTATAAGTATAGAAGTATTGCCATACTGGGACAGACCACAGGTCCATCAAGCCCAGCATCCTGTTTCCAACAGTGGCCAATCCAGGTGACGAGTATCTGGCAAGATCCCAAAAAAGTACAAAACATGTTATGATGCTTATCCCAGAAATAGTGGATTTTCCCCAAGTCCAATTTAATGATGGTCTATGGACTTTTCCTTTAGGAAGCCATCCAAACCTTTTTAAAACTCCTCTTACGAAGGAACACTAGCGTTTTTAGCACGCGCGCTAAATGTTAGAGACGCCCATATATTCCTATGGGTGTCTCTTGCATTTAGCGCACACTAGTCATTAGAGTATGCTAAAACGCAAGCGTGCCTTTGTCAAAGACCCTCTGTGTGCTTTTAACTAGGCAGAAGAGGGAAAGCTACTTAGTTTTTGTTCATTGTTTTTGAGCTTGAAATGGAAAAGGTCCTTTTACCTGGTCCAGCAAACGTGGTTGATGAAATCCTTCATTGACATCTTGTCCCATTCTGCGGCGTGAGGAGCCTCCCAAGGAGCATCCATGGGAATCTAGAATCAAAGACATGACATCAAAACTTCAAAATTCACACTCAATTTTCTTTCTTTCTTTTTTTTTTTGGCGTTCTCCGGCTGGTCTTCCAGCTCAGCTAGAACTGGTCTCTGCTGGGGAACTGAGCCATAAACCTTCCTTCTCAACTACCTGGGTGACAGTAGCACACGTTTAGCGGTAGCTGGTGAGGTTCCCAAGCTCCACCAGCCGAAGACTTCCCCCTGATGGTAATGAAAATGCTACTCCCCACGATATCAGCACCTGTGCATGCTCAGTTTTCAGCGCATGCCTGCTGCAAATTGCCAAGGTAGAAAGAAGCGTTTTCCCACCAGCTGAGATATTTTCTTTGGGGTGGGGGGAGAACACTTGGTGCAAAGCCACTTCTTGCCCTGGCCCACCCGAAATCTGTTGTCTGGCTATGCCTCTGGTGACAGTACAACTATCTCACCCACTGAAATTGCACTTCTAGGCCAAGTATTCTGTACGTTATGCATGTAACTGGAAGCCCTGCCCACGTCCCATCCATGCTCCGCCCATGTCTCATCCATGCTCCGCCCATCTATTTGCTCCCTTGCAGTTGTATACTATAGCGCTTCAAGAGGGCAGTGATTTATTTGTTATTATTTGTATCCCACATTTTCCCACCTATTTGTAGGCTCAATGTGGCTTACATAGTACCGGAGAGGCGTTACAGACTCCGGTGTAAACAAATACAAAGTGATGCTGTGGTAAGATAAAGTTCATGTGGCCCAGCCACACTAGGGAATCGTACAAAGGAAGAGTTGTGTTTTGTCCATTACGTTCTTTAGTTTTGTTGTGTTGCAGAGATCAGGCATTTATGCTGGGTTGGTAAGGTATGCCTTTTTAAACAGATAAGTTTTTTGTGTTCTCTGGAAGTGTAGGTGGTCGTTCGTTGTTTTCAAGGCTTTTGGTAATGCGTTCCACAATTGAGTGCTTATGTAGGAAAAACCGGATGCGTACGTTGATTTGTATTTCAGTCCTTTGCAGCTTGGGTCGTGCAGATGGAGATGGGTTGGCCTCACTTTTATTAAATCGGGGCTCCTGATACCGATAGATTTTAACTTGGACCACCTTCCTGTTCATTATGAGCCCCCTCTAGTGGCAAGGGACAGGAACTACCACTAAGTCAAAATTCATATGGAACAGCCCCTGGGCATTACACGCACAAAAGGGGGCGTACCTGCGAGCACCTAGTTCTAGAGTGTTCCTTTAAGGTCCAGGCAGTAGGGTATCACCATGGATCTGAGACTGGGACTTCCTTCTCGACAGGGACTAACAATACTGGCTACAAAGTATCATCGAGCACAGGGAGCAAACAAATGAATCCCGACGTTCGGCTTGTCAGGATGAAAGACTAGGCCAGCGCCAAGACTCCGCAACCTTTCAACAGAATAACCGTAAGAGCCAAGAGACCGATATTCAAAAGTATTTGTCAAGTTGGCAGCCATGATTTTATTCTTGAAAAATTCAGAGAAGTTCTATGAATACATGCGGCCATTTTGGGTTCAGGCTAAGCAGGTAAGAGAGACTTTTCACAGACAGCAAAAGTAGAGACTAATAGACGATTCACCACTGGAGACGTGAGTCCAACAGTCTTTATTATATCAGAGATAACGACCCGACACAGGCTGTGTTTCGACGCTAAAAAGCGTCTGCATCAGGGGTCAATAAATACACCGAGTAATGAATGCAAAACGAAGAGTCCTACTTGTATATGTGTTGTCAACTCACTGATCACGTAGCACCAAACAGAATATGCTGGATACAAACTATCAGAGCAAAAAAAACTTTTAGCGTCGAAACACGGCCTGTGTCGGGTCGTTATCTCTGATATAATAAAGACTGTTGGACTCACGTCTCCAGTGGTGAATCGTCTATTAGTCTCTACTTTTGCCTTCTGTGATTCGTCATCGTAGAGAACTTTTCCTGTTCTATATTTTGGTAAGAGAGACTTTTCCCCACTTAACTCGCGCTGACCAGGCCCTGAGGGATCATTCATTGGCTCTTACCCTTATAGAGTCCTGAATATTCCCTCTGAAAGCCAGAGCATTAACCGGATAGTGTGTGGGTGAAGTCGGCACTTATTTGGGTAAATAACAGGCCTATCTTTCATTGATTTTGCTTATCCGGCTATTGGCTGAACACTGGCCCTTGTCTGATGGCCCTCACATACCCGGATACTCAATGCTGGTACCTGGACATGGTCCAGAATTGAATATTTGGGCATAATCTTGGCAGTGGCATTTATTATGTATAAATAATGCTGACAGATTTGCATGCACCGTTTCAATTCCAGGCAAATCTAACACATGAATATTCATTGTGGATATCCTGAAAACCTGATGGGACTAGGTATGCCCCGAGGACTGGGTTGGAAATGGCTGACTCCACCTGTTCTTAACCCGGTCCTCGAGACACACCTAGCCAGTCAGGTTTTCAGGGTACCCACAATAAAAGTGCATGAGACAGGTATCCCGAAAACTGAACTGACTAGATGTGTCCCGAGGACTGGGTTAACAACCCCCGATTTGGAGAAAGGACATGGTTTGGGATGCGGTGAAGGCAGGAAAAAAAGTTCAAATTTCAGCTGCTGAACATACAACTAGGTGTTGGGTGAATCTCTTCATAAAGGCGGTTAATAAATCCCAATAAATAAATAAATCTGAATAAATAAACTAAATGCCAGCAGGTAAAGAGTGGACCTAATTTTAGACATGGCTGTGAACCAGTGGCATAGCCAGACCCATTATTTTGGATGGGCCCACAGCTAACTTAGTTGGGCCCTTCCACAGCCCGGTACGCCACAGCCCTCCCCCCCCCCCCCCCCAACCCAGAGAATAAAAAAAAATTAAAGATTTTTTCACCTACCCCACATCAACATCTCTCCTCCTCCGTGGCATCCCAGCATCTGACCGCCTGTCGCTGAACCCCGTCCCTCCCTGGTGTACCTTAGGGGCATCCCCGGCGCCTACAGTGATTCAGTTATTGCTACCTGTGCCGACTCCGCAGCAGGGGCGTAGCCAGACAGCCAATTTTGGGTGGGCCTGAGTCCAAGGTGGGTGGGCATGGAATTCATGCCCTCCCCCCCCGTCCCTAGCCCCCCTCTGCTCTGCTCTTCATCCCTCCCTCCACCTGCAAGCCCACAATATTAAATACCTGAGCAGGAGGGGATCTACAAACCCTGCCAGCTGAAGATTTCCTCCTGCTCAGACAGTCTTGCCCCATCCTTGGCCACCTTTAAATCTAGACTGAAAGCCCACCTCTTTAACATTGCTTTTGAGTTGTAACCATTCGCCTCCACCTACCCTCCTCTCCTCCTTCCTGTACACATTAATTGATTTGCTTACTTTATTTTTTTGTCTATTAGATTGTAAGCTCTTTGAGCAGGGACTGTCTTTCTTCTATGTTTGTGCAGCGCTGCATATGCTTTGTAGCGCTATAGAAATGCTAAATAGTAGTAGTAGTAGGGTTGGGAGGGTAGAGGGTGGTGGTGGGGGGGTTATTATAACTGCTCGTTGTAATTATTGTTTTATAAACAAAAGTTGCACAGCATATTGTTCCTTTTTATACTTTCATTGAAAAACTTAAATATAAAATCATAAGTATTGGAGGCTTCTGCAGATGAGACCATGGGGATGGGAAAGGGACAAACTCTGTCCCCGTGTCATTCTCTAGTACGGAGTAAGGAAACCTACCGTGTTTCCCCGAAAATAAGACACTGTCTTATATTAATTTTTGCCCCCCAAAATGCGCTAGGTCTTATTTTCAGGGGCTGTCTTATTTTTCAGGGAAACAACGGGGTTGGATCGAGGTTGGCCCGCCCGCCCTCCCTCCGTCGCTCCCGGAACTAACCTTAAACGTCTCCTTTCACCTTTGCAGCAAGCAGCAGCAGGGCAGGCCACTCCTTCCTTCCGTGTCCCGCCCTCGCCTGATGTAATGTCCGCGAGGGCGGGACACGGAAGGAAGGAGAGGTCTGCCCTGCTGCTGCTTGCTGCGAAGGTGAAAGGAGGCGTTTAAGGTTAGTTCCGGGAGCGACGGAGGGTGGGTGGAGGGGGGCCCGGTGACCTCGGGTGGGGGGGGGGCGGCCTTGTCTGGCTCTCGGCAGCCCTGCTTTCAAACAAAAATTTGCTAGGTCTTACTTTCGGGGGAGGCCTTATATCTACCAATTCAGGAAAACCTCTACTAGGTCTTATTTTTGGGGGATGTCTTACTTTCGGGGAAACAGGGTACAAGTAGCTAAGTTAAAGAGAGGCTCTTAACGCAATCAAACCTCCTGAGGAAGGTTTTTGCAGTTGAAATACAGCCTTGGACACTCCTCTCCAACACTTAAAACAGGAAGTTGCAGGATGCAAGGTGTTGTACAGGGTTGCCAGGTGGAAAATTTTTTTCCCACCCAAACCAGCCTAAATCCAGCCCAAAACCCGCCCAAACTCAAACCCCGCCCCTGACACCCCCACCCCCGCGTCATCACCCCGCCCCCGCCGTCATCAACCCCGCCCCCGCCGTCATCAACCCCGCCCCCGCCGTCATTGGCCCCGCCTCCCCGTCACCAGCCCCACCTCCCCCGTCACCGGCCCCGTCTCCCCCGTCATCGGCCCCGCCTCCCCCGTCATCGGCCCCGCCCAGAACGTCACTAACCCTGCCCAAAACGTCACTAACCCCACCCCCGCGGCCGAAAAAACCGCCTAAAAACCGCCCAAAAGACAAAAAAGAAGCCCAAAAAACCGCAACCCGCCGCGGGCAAAAAATTCGAAAACCGCCCACCTGGCAACACTGGGGTGGTATTAATCGGGGCCACTTTCATGCCTATAATGAGCCCCCTCTAGTGGCCAGGGGGAAGTACTACCGCTGAGGGAAGAGAATAGGTCTTTCCTTGCTAAGCCAAAATCAAACTTTTAGGCTAATTGGAACAGCTACTACCACTAGAGTGATAGGGGTGCTGATTCCAGACCCATCTGGATCATACTTCCTGATGATACCATGACAGAATTAGCAATACAGAGAAATAAAACTGTGCTGACCTGGCCCCCCATGGAAATTCAAACAGCGGCAATAACATACCTCTTCACCCATCTCATCAATTGTTCTCCAGAGGTTGTTGAAGTCCAGGTACTCCAGCGGATTCCAAATGGCTGGAAAAGCCCCCTGGAATGGGTAGGATTTTCCCTGAAACACAAAGATTTATGTATTTATTTAATTGTTGCATTTGTATCCCACGTTTCCCCCCCCCCCCCCCCCACTTGCAGGCTCAATGTGGATTACGTTGTTCCGTCATGGCTATCGCCATTCCAGAGTAAAAGATACAATTGGCAATTACATAACGAACATGAGAGACATAGTAGAAATTAAGCAATCAGGTATAAAGAGATTACATTCGGAATAACAGATAAAGCGGTAATGCGTTAAAGTTCATACGATGGATCGTTGTGGTATGCTCTGTTGAAGAGGTAGAGGTCTTCAGTGATTTCCGAAAGTTGGTTAGGTCGCGCATTTTTTTCACGTCAAGTGGTAAGGCATTCCAAAACTGCGTGATGAACGTAACCAGTTACAAAAGCAAGTCTGAAAAGAGGCGCTTCTTTTCGAGATACACGGGTGCGTTCTTTGTCATTGGCCTGACGTGAGGGAGTGGATACAGCCTGTCATTGAATATCCAGACTCATCGCTAAATATCAGGGGACCCGTCTCTATAACATGATTAATCTCAGGTTGCAAAGTAAACATGGTATCCAAAATAATTCCTAAAACCTTGATTGATTTCTCCACTTCCCCCGTTGGACCTAGGACATCTAGAACGCTGTCCTAATTTATCTGGATCCATTATCTGAACAGCAGACTGAATATTGCCACTATCTGGATAAATTCTGGCACTGACCACCTTACCAGTTCTTCAGCGCTGGTCAATGTCCTGATAGTGGCACTGCATATTTGGTATTTTCAAAACTCATGATTGTAAGTGTGGCTGAACATTGAGCTGACTGTGTCAGGAGAAGGAAGCCCAGATTGAGAGCCATCCAGATCAGCGCTCTTTGATTTATTTGACAGAATAAGAAATGACATTATGGAGCTCATTTTCAAAGGAGAAAAATGTCCGAAAAGTGGCATAAATCTGCTTTTGGATGGTTTTTTTTTTTCACAAAAACATCCAAATTGGTATTTTCAAAACCAATTTTTAGATGTTTTTCTATGAAGTCCATCCAAAGTGTGTTCATATCACAAGGGGGCATGTCAGAGGCGTGTTAAGGGCGGGATCTGGGCGTTCCTAACACAAGAATGTTTTTCAGCCATAATGGAACAAAACAAAACCATTCAGGACTAAAATTAAGACATTTTGAGCTAGACCTGTTTTTATAATGAATAAGGCACAAAAAGGTGCCCTAAATGACCACTGGAAGGAATGAGGGATGACCACTCCTTACTCCTAATAAATCATTTTTGACTGTTAACATCTGTGACTTCAGTCTGGTCCTTCTGAATATCTTCCGCTTGACTTGTTGTTTCCTTGTTCACTCCTTACTCCCCCCAGTGGTCACTAACTCCCTCCCACCCCCCAAAAATGTGATTTAGGCCAGCCTCCGATGTTATACTCAGGTCCATTA
Source organism: Microcaecilia unicolor (assembly GCF_901765095.1). Lineage (NCBI taxonomy): Eukaryota > Metazoa > Chordata > Amphibia > Gymnophiona > Siphonopidae > Microcaecilia > Microcaecilia unicolor. The sequence goes on along the minus strand of NW_021963096.1, from coordinate 165,965 downwards.
GAACAACATGCAGGTCCCTGGAGTAGTCTAGTGGTGGGTGCAGTGCACTTCAGGCAGGCGGACCCAGGCTTCTACCTCCCCCTACCTGTTACACTTGTGGTGGAAACTGTGAGCCCTCCAAAACTCACCAGAAACCCACTGTACCCACATATAGGTACCTTTAATGGCTATGATAGTGGTGTACAGTTGGGGGTAGTGGGTTTTGGGAGGCTCAGCAGACAGGGAGCAATGGTGAGCTGTGTACCTGAGAGCATTTTATGAAGTCCATTGCAGTGCCCCCTAGAGTGCCCTATTGCTTTCCTGGGATGTCTGGGGGACCAGTCTAGTAAAAATGCTGGCTCCTCCTACTTCCCAATGGCTTGATTTTGCACATTTTGTACAGACATTTTACCTGTTGGCCCACCAAAGATTTGCTGTCTGACTATGTCATTGGTTGGGACATGCGATATGCACAGCATTTGAGGCAGGGGCATAGCCAGCTAGACAATTTTGGGGGGAGGAGGGCTCAGAGGTGGACTGGGGGGGGGGGCAATGCATTCCCTCCCTCCCTCCCTCCCTGGCATGCCAAAAATAGTACCTTTCCTGGTGGCAGGGCCGGATTAACACTATATTGGGCCCTAGGCAAGCATATATTTGTGGACCCCCTACCAGGGACCCCTCCCCCACCATCATTTCACCTCTCCAGAAGTAGCAGGGAAAGTACAGAGCCTCCCTGTGGGTATGAGGGCAGTAACAGTTTGTGAGTGAGCAGGGGGACTATGCAAGCACATGATTTGAATGAACAAGCTTAATGGGTAGAGAAGTTACCCGGTTCCAGGAGGGAAATTCTGAGCCAGTCCTGGATCTCTGCCAGCCTATCCTGGTACATTATGAGGGGCATAATTGAACGAAAACGTCTATCTCCATGGGCGTTTATCTCCGAGAACGGGTCCGTGAAGGGGCGGACCGAACCGTATTCTAGAAAAAAATAGACGTCCATGTTTTATTCAACAATTTGTGAGCTGGGCGTTTTTGTTTTTCAGCGATAATGGAAAATGAAAGCGCCCAGCTCAAAAACGAATAAATGCAAGGCATTTGTTCGTGGGAGGGGCCAGGAGTCGTAGGGCACTGGTCCCCCTCACATGCCAGGACACCAACCGGGCACCCTAGGGGGCACTTTTACAAAAACCAAAAAAAAGGTAAAAGAGCTCCCAGGTGCATAGCACCCTTCCCTTGTGTGTTGAGCCCCCCAAATCCTCCTCAAAACCCACTGCCCACATGTCTACACCATTACTATAGCCCTAAGGGGTGAAGGGGGGCACCTACATGTGGGTACAGTGGGTTTGGGGGGTTGGACGACTAAGCATTAAGCAGCACAATTGTAACAGGTAGGGGGGATGGGCCTGGGTCCACCTGCCTGAAGTCCACTGCACCCCTAACAACTGCTCCAGGGACCTGCATACTGCTGCCAGGGAGGTGGGTATGACATTTGAGGGTGAAAATAAAAAGTTGTGAAACATCATTTTTTGTGGTGGGAGGGGGTTAGTGACCACTGGGGGAGTCAGGGGAGGTCATCCCCGATTCCTTCTGGTGGTAATCTGGTCATTTAGGGCACTTTTTGGGGCCTTATTCGTGAAAAAACAGGGTCCAGGAAAAGTGCCCTAAATTCTAGCTACAAACGCATACTTTTTTTCCATTATCGGTGAAAGGCGCCCATCTCTCCTCGGCCGATAACCACGCCCCAGTTCCACCTTTGCCACGCCTCCGACACGCCCCCGTCAACTTTGTACGCTTCCGCGATGGAGTGCAGTTGAAAACGTCCAAAATCGGCTTTCCATTATACCGATTTATTCGTTTTTGTGAGATAAACGTCTATCTCCCGATTTGGGTCGAAATCTAGGCGTTTTTCTCTTTCAATTATAAGGTGGTCTGGGACCTAAAGTGCTGATTTCAATTGATAGTATCAGGAACAACAGATTAGGACATACGTTCAAAGAAAGGACTGGCCAAAACGTCTCCCTGTTGGAGCTGGGTTACTTGGCAGCTCTGGGCTGAGAGCCAGGGAAGTTGGGCAAGTCATTTTCCCTCTCTGTTGCCTCTGGTACAAATTAGAGATTCCAAGGATGGACGGCCCAAAAAAAGTGAGATTCAAGGGCAATATGTCTAAGGTATACATTTACAAAGTTTTACGTTTGGAGAAAGCTTCACAGATGGAAAAGGCAAAATAAAATATTTAGCTATTTTTGATGCTTCTGAAAGGATGTTTGACGCTAAGGAACATCTCAGCATACATGGCTTGGCATTAAGAAAAAGGGGGTTGATCCTTGATAAAGCTGCAAGTCGGTGAAACATGCGACCACAACTCGAATATTGTGTTCAATTCTGATCGCCGTATCTCAAAAAAGATATAGTGGAATTAGAAAAGGTGCAGAGAAGGGCGACGAAAATGATAAAGGGGATGAGACGACTTCCCTATGGGGAAAGGCTAAAGCGGCTAGGGCTCTTCAGCTTGGAGAAAAGGAGGCTGAGGGGAGATGTGATAGAGGTCTATAAAATAATGAGTGGAGTGGAACGGTAGATGCGAATCGTTTGTTTACTGTTTCCAAAAATACTAGGACTAGGGGGCATGTGATGAAGCTATAAAGTAGTAAATTTAAAACAAATTGGAGAAAATATTTCTTCACTGAACATGTAATTAAACTCTGGAATTCGTTGCCAGAGAATGTGGTGAAGGCGGTTAGCTTAGCGGGGTTTTAAAAAGGTCTGAACAGCTTCCTAAAGGAAAAGTCCATAGACCATTATTAAAATGACTTGGGGAAAATCCACTGCTTATTTCTGGGATAAGCAGTATAAAATGTATTGAACTTTTTCGGGATCTTGCCAGGTATCTATGACCTGGATTGGCCACTGTTGGAAACAGGATGCTGGGCTCGATGGACCTTTGGTCTGTCCCAGTGTGGCAATACTTATGTATGTACTAAGAATACTAGGTTGCATAGAAAGGGGTATAATCAGCAGAAAAAAGGAGCTGTTAATGCCCCTGTACAAGTCATTGGTGAGACCCCACTTGGAGTATTGTGTTCAATTTTAGAGACAAGAAAAAGCAACACTGGGCCTTCAAGAAAGAGACAATGGCAGTCCTTTATTGTGAAAAAGACCCGAAACGGGCCGTGTTTCGGCGCACAAGTGCCTGCCTCAGGGGTTATAGAATGTTGCTAGTGGAGGAGTAGCCTAGTGGTTAGGGCAGCGGAACAAGGAATGTTGCTACTATTTGAGATTCTGGAATGTTGCTATTACTTGAGATTCTACATGGAATGTTGCTACTATTTGAGATTCTACATGGAATGTTGCTATTCCACTAGCAACATTCCATATTTAGATTGTGAGCTCTTTGAGCAGGGACTGTCTTTTCGTTTATGGTGTACAGCGCTGCGTATGCCTTGTAGCGCTATAGAAATGATAAATAGTAGTAGTAGTAGTAGTCAAAGTGTGTCTTCACAATATATGAGCAGGAATGTTCAGACGGTCTGAGTAAATTGCCAGCCACCACTGAGCGTTTGTTCAATCCGAACAGACGCTGTTTTCACACACTTTGACCCCTAAGGCAGGCGCTTGTGCGCCGAAACACGACCCGTGTCGGGTCTTTTTCACAATAAAGGACGGCCATTGTCTCTTTCTTGAAGGCCCAGTGTTGCTTTTTCTTGTCTATATTGTATGCTTGTATGCTGTATTACCAGTGGCGTAGGAAGGGGGGGCGGGGGGGGGGGGGGGTGATCCGCCCCGGGTGCACGCCGCTGGGGGGTGTCGGCTCTGCGCTGGTGCACTGCCCTTTCTGCCCCGGAACAGGTTACTTCCTGTTCCGGGACAGAGAGAGCAGTGAACCAGCGCGGAGCCCACACACCCCAGCAACGTGCAGTCGGGGCGGATCGGCCCCCCCGCCCGTCCCTCGCCGCAGGTATGCGCTCCGGGGGGGGAGGTATGCGCTCCGGGGGGGGGGGGTGCGCTCCAGCGGGAGGAGGGTGCGCCGTGCTGCACCCAGGGGGGGGGGGTGCGCAGCAGCGACCCGCCCCGGGTGTCAGCTCCCCTCGCTACGGCTTTGTGTATTACCCTCTCTTTTGTGATTACATTCAATTTTGGAGGCCGTTACCTTGCTAAGGATGCAAAACGATTCAAAGCGGTTCAGAGAAAAGCGTCAAAAATGGTTTGGGGTTTGCGTAGCAAGACGCATGAGGAGAGACTTGATGACCCGAAGATGTATATTGGAGGAAAGGAGAGACAGGAGTGAGATGATACAGACATTCAAATATTTGAAGGGTATTAATCCCTTTTCCAGAGAAGGGAACATCAGCTGCTCTTCATCCTTCCGATCTCCTGACTCATTCATGACATGAAATATCGGTTTCTTTTTTGCTAGTATCGCCATGCAAGGAACTTGCAGATGCAGATCTGAGAGGAACAGGCGCGTGGTTCATGTTTATTTAAGCTTTTTCCTTTGCCAGGAGCTGTGTTTATACTGAAGTATCGCTTGCCAAGTGAGGTTGGCTTTTCACCTCTAGGAGAACTGCAAAGATTTGTTTTCCTTGGGAATGCATATATTTCTTTTGAGCACCTTGGGAGTTTCTCTTACAAACGATGGGCGATTGTAAATGCTCAGAATTCTCCGACAAGAGAAAAGGTCTTTAAATTCACGATGATTGTTTTATGGCAGATGATTTTGCCTCCAGATTGACCCTTCATATACATGCAAAAAAAAATTCAGGGTGGAAAGAGGCAGAAGGAAGTCTGTCAACATGGCAAGTACTGTTTCAGCCATTTTGAAAGAAACGTGTGCACGCAATGAGTTGTCCTGACGATAATATAACGGATTCAGGGTTGTAGGTCAGTAGTTTCCACCTGGACAGTTCCCACCCACTAATTCCCATCTGGATAATTCCCGCCACACCAGCGAGAACAATTCCCACCCGTATCCCCCAAAATACAAACCACACAAGACAAATAATCTCCCTCCCTTTTCTCTTCCAGATCGTTTGGGGGGGGCCAGTACCCCCTCATCCACCCCCCCACAAAATTATCTTTTACACATCCTTTCTCCCTTCCAGACATGCAGTTCATGCGTGAGGGGCAATGCCCCCCAAACTAGATTTCAACCTAATTCATGTTTAATCCAGGATCTAAATGTCATAAATAAGCAGGGCTTTTTTTGAGGGGTACTTGGGGGTACTGAGTACCGGCACCTTTTCCATTGTCTGCTAAAATCGACCCACAGAACCCAAGTTCTAATGATAGAGTTACATAGTAACATAGTAGATGACGGCAGAAAAAGACCTGCACGGTCCATCCAGTCTGCCCAACAAGATAAACTCATATGTGCTACTTTTTGTGTATACCTTACCTTGATTTGTACCTGTCCTCTTCAGGACACAGACCGTATAAGTCTGTCCAGCACTATCCCCGCCTCCCAACCACCAGCCCCGCCTCCCAACCACCGGCTCTGGCACAGACCGTATAAGTCTGCCCAGCACTATCCCCGCCTCCCAACCACCGGCTCTGGCACAGACCGTATAAGTCTGCCCAGCACTATCCCTGCCACCTACCACCAGCTCTGGCACAGACCATATAAGTCTGCCCAGCACTATCCCCGCCTCCCAAACACCAGCCCCACCTCCCACTACTGGCTCTGGCACAGACCGTATAAGTCTGCCCAGCACTATCCCCGCCTCCCAACCACCAGCCCCGCCTCCCAACCACCGGCTCTGGCACAGACCATATAAGTCTGCCCAGCACTATCCCTGCCTCCCACCACCGGCTCTGGCACAGACCGTATAAGTCTGCCCAGCACTATCCCTGCCACCTACCACCAGCTCTGGCACAGACCGTATAAGTCTGCCCAGCACTATCCCCGCCTCCCAAACACCAGCCCCACCTCCCACTACTGGCTCTGGCACAGACCGTATAAGTCTGCCCAGCACTATCCCCGCCTCCCAACCACCAGCCCCGCCTCCCAACCACCGGCTCTGGCACAGACCATATAAGTCTGCCCAGCACAGGCTCTACACACCAATTCTGTCTTGTCATCAATTGTGACTGGTTACAGGGAGCCTGGCTATTATGGGGTGGGTCCCTCAGTGATCAGCCCACTCCTGAAGGGTGGCCTAGCATTTGAGTACCGGCACCTTTTTTGCTAGAAAAACACACTGTAAATAAGTAAATAAATAAATACAAACTGCAATTCATGTGTGTGTGTGTAGGGGGGGGGGCATGACGGCCAAAATGGATGTATTGCTTGGATGGGCGTCAACTGCACTGAGCCGCATCGGAGGGGGTGAGCAGCGCGGCGTCTTCTGGGGGGGGGGGGGGAATGACGGCCAAATATAGACGTCTTTTTTGAAGCGGGGCGTCCCTGACGAGCACTTGACTTTTTTTTCCCCCGGTTTTTTGTTTTTGTTACTTTTCTAGCAGTTTTTCAATCCCACACAGCCCCAACGAGAGGTACAGACCTCTCGATAGATTTTCCAGCGTTAAGGCAATCGGAAAAGGTTAGTGCATCTCATTACAATAGGGTTTCTACACGATTTGCTCATCTGCATTCCGTTTTCGTTAGCTGCTACCGTCGTCGGAAAATAGTCTTTAGTGCATGCCAGGGTTTACTACTTGCTCATTAATGGCTCGTTAAGTTTAGTACATCTGGCCCTTAGGGCCCCTTTTACGAAGCTGTGGCAAAAAGGGGGGTCTGTGCTGGCGTCGGCGCGTGTTTCTGTAGTAACATAGTAGATGACGGCAGAAAAAGACCTGCACGGTCCATCCAGTCTGCCCAACAAGATAAACTCATATGTGCTAATTTTTGTGTATACCCTACTTTGATTTGTACCTGTGCTCTTCAGGGCACAGACCGTATAAGTCTGCCCAGCACTATCCCCACCTCCCAACCACCGGCTCTGGCACAGACCGTATAAGTCTGCCCAGCACTATCCCCGCCTCCCAACCACCAGTCCCGCCTCCCACCACCGGCTCTGGCACAGACCGTATAAGTCTGCCCAGCACTATCCCCGCCCCCCAACCACCAGCCCTGCCTCCCACCACCGGCTCTGGCACAGACCGTATAAGTCTGCCCAGCACTATCCCCGCCTCCCAACTACCAGTCCTGCCTCCCACCACCGGCTCTGGCACAGACCGTATAAGTATGCCCAGCACTATCCCCACCTCCCAACCACCAGCTCTGCCTCCCACCACCGGTTTTGTTTGATAAAGATGGGCAGCCCAGGGCAGGAGAGGCTCTCTCACCTTCACATGGTCGAGGAAACTGCCTTGGACGTTCACTTTATAAGTCTGCACGCCCAGCTCCTTGGCCACTCGCAGGATACGGTTTTGGGTGGGTCCCACGTAGGCTCCACCAACGTCCACATATTCAACTTGTTTGTTCTGCGGGAGAAACGGGAAAAAGTGTTAGCAACATCGCCTGTACTACTCATCAGTACAGTACACCTGCCTTTCCTAAAAGGTTTAATCTGGCCAAAAGCCATTGCAACAGCGCAACTCTCCTAGGGACCATTTTACTAAAGCCACATGGAGGGGCATAATCGAATGGGGGCGCCCATCTATAAGGCCGCCCATCTCTAAGGATGGCTCCATAAAGGGGCGGGGCAACCCGTATTATCGAAACAAGATGGGCGTCCATCTTCTGTTTCGATAATACGGTCGGGGCCGGCCAAATCTCAACATTTAGGTCGACCTAAATGTTGAGATCGCCGACCTTAGAGAGGGCGGCCTCAGTTTTCGCCTATAATGCAAACCGAGGACGCCCATCTCATAAATGACCAAATTCAAGGCTTTTGGTCATGGGTGCAGCTAGCATTCGTAGGGCACTGGTCCCCCTCACATGCCAGGACACCAACCGGACACCCTAGGGGGCACTGCAGTGGACATCACAAATTGCTCCCAGCTGCATAATTCCCTTACCTTGTGTGCTGAGCCCCCCCCCCCCCCCCCCAAAACCCATTACCCACAACTCTACAGCACTACCATAGCCCTTAGGGATGAAGGGGGGCACCTACATTTGGGTACACTGGGTTTCGGGTGGGTTTTGGAGGGCTCCCATTTACCACCACAAGTGTAACAGGTAGGGAGGGGGGATGGGCCTGGGTCCACCTGCCTGAAGTTCACTGCAGTACCCACTAAAAACTGCTCCAGGGATCTGCATAGTGCTGTGATGGAGCTGGGTATGACATTTGAGGCTGGCATAGAGGCTAGAAAAAAATGTTTTTTAATTTAATTTTTTGGGTGGGAGGGGGTTGGTGACCACTGGGGGAGTAAGGGGAGGTCATCCCCGATTCCCTCCGGTGGTCATCTGGTCAGTTGGGGCACCTTTTCGAGGCTTGGTCGTGAAACAAAAGGGACCAAGTAAAGTTGGCCGAATGCTCATCAGGGACGCCCTTCTTTTTTCCATTATCGGCTGAGGACGGCCATCTCTTAACCACGCCCCCATCCTGCCTTCGGTACACTGCCGACACGCCCCCTTGAACTTTGGGCATCCCTGCGACGGAAAGCAGTTGAAGGCAGCCAAAATCGGCTTTCGATTATGCCGATTTGGCCGGCCCTGAGAGAAGGACGCCCATCTCCCGATTTGTGTCGGAAAATGGCCGCCCTTCTCCTTCGAAAATAGGCTGCATAGGTGCCTATGCTTGCCCAACACACGTCAATTTTGAGTTACCGCCCGGCTACCGCGTGGCCCTTGCGGTACTTTCATTTTTTACGCGCGTCCACTAACCATGCTGGAAAATATTTTTATTTTCTGGCACGCAGGCAGTAATCAGGCAGTAATTGGCATTCTATGTGTGTAGACCATTACCACCCGGTTACTGCGTGAGACGTTACCGCTAGGTCAATGGCTGGCGGTAAGGTGTCAAACCCAAAATGGATGAGTGGCGATTTTCATTTTGCCGCACGTCTATTTCTGGCCAAAATTTTTAAAAGGCATTTTTTTTACAGGCGCACTGAAATATGATTCTGCGTGCGCCCAAAACACGCATCTACACTACCGCAGGCTGTTTTTCAGCACTCCTTTGTAAAAGGGCCCTTTAAAGTGTTCCTGGTGCTAGAGTGAATTCCCTGACCTGAAATCTCATCCCTTTTCAAGTTACTGTAATTCTGGGAAGAGCGACCCTGCTGTGCTAATTCTGACTCCTGAGCAGGCAGCACAGAAGACTTTGATAACGAAACAATATTCAGCCAAATGAAATCTGGATCAAGTGTATGTATTTAGATTTTGCTCACACCTTTCTACTAGTAGCTCAAGGTGAGTTACGTTCAGGTACACTGGGTATTTCCCTGTCCCTGGAGAGCTCACGCTCTAAGTTTGTACCTGAGGCAATAGAGGGGTTAAGGGGTCCTTTTACTAAGCCCCGTAAGGGCCTGCACGTGCCCAACGCAAATCAGTTCTGAGTTACCACCCGGCTACTGCGTGTGCTAGGTAGTAATTTCATGCATGTTAGCATGTGTCCCCCACACGCGTCAGAAAATAATTTTTATTTTCTGGCACCAGGGGTGTAGCCAGACCGGCGGGAGGGGGGTCCAGAGCCTGAGGTGAGGGGGCACATTTTAGCCCCCCCCTGGCGCCGCCGACCCCCCCCCCCCCCCGCCATTGCCGACCCCGCCGCCGCCACCACCACCAACAACAACTTTGCCCCCCCTTGCCGATGACCCTCTCGACCCCCCCCTCCCCCCGCCAACCCACCGTCGCCTACCTTTGCTGGCGGGGGACCCCAACCAGGACATGCAGGATGTCAGAAACAGAAGGAAACCTTTTGCGAGAAGAAAGCGACCTCGGCTGGCGGGGGTTGGGGTCCCCCACCAGCAAAGGCAGGTGACGGCGATGGTGGGTTGTCGGCAGGGGGGTCCATGGCCAAATCTATGGGGGCTCAGGCCCCCCTGGCCCCACGTAGCTACGCCACTGCTCTAATAGGACTGGCCATAACATCAGACGCTGTCATAGAGGCTGGCATGTATTGTTTCTTTCACGTCTTTGGGGGGTGGGAGAGGGGGGGTCAATGACCACTGAGGAAGTAAGGGAGGGGTCAATTTCATCAAAATTGAGCATGCATGGCATGAGGGGAAGCACTGAGCAGGGCAGGCAATGCGACGGAGAACAGTACTGGAGGAAGGCGTCTGTTTGCAGGGCTTGGGGACCCCTGCCAGCCAGACCAGGGGCCCCCTGAATCCAATTTAGAATCCTGTCTGCTCCTCTGACCTCTAAGGGGGGGCTCGGTGCTTGTCTTTCTCCTGCTTCTGTCGGGACCCGGGTGATCACCCAGGTCCTGTCAGAAGCAGGAGAGAGCCAGACCCCAGCACCAGGACCCCCCTTGGAGGCCAGGCCCGGGAGAATCTTGCCCCCCACCCTTCCCCCCTCGACGGCCCTGGCCATAGCTGCCAAATCTGTGCGCACTAAGAACATAAGCATTGCCATACTGGGACAGACTGAAGGTCCATCGAGCCCAGTATCCTGTTTCCAACAGTAGCCAATCCAGGTCACAAATACCTGGCAAAATCCCAGAACAGTAAAACAGATTTTATGCTGCCAGAATATGCAGTGGATTTCCCCAAGTCCATCTTAATAATGGCTTATGGACTTTTCTTGTAGGAAATGAGCCAAACTTTTTTTAAACCCTGCAAAGCTAACCATCAGCTAAAATTTCTGGAGTTTTTTTTTTTTTGAAGGGCATGTCAGGGGGTAGAGAGTAGGTGTTCCTAAATTAAATAGTGCAGGTACATTAGAATACTACATGAGCTCTTACTGCCTTACGAAATAGGTGGCGGAAAGTGCTCATGTGCCAATATTTTATAATGGTCGCACGCTAATAGCAACAATAATACAAAAAAAAAAAATTTGCCATTTTACACAAGTGGTAAAAACGGCCTTAGCGCACAGGAAAGACCCCTTAATTTCTATTAGAGCTTTTCTATACTCTCTGATCAATTGTTCATTCTTATCGTAAAACTTAATTGTTTATCTTTCTGTGATTGTTAATAAAAGAATTTTGAAACAAAACCCAAAAAATGAGTTCTTTTTAAGAATCATCTTCTCCGATCACTTCTAGTGCCTGAGAATCGTCGTGGGGGTAAGGCGATCGCCTCTGTTCTGGCCAATACTGACGAAAAGCTCTGTGCAGCCTTCTCCGCTGGGCCTCCTAAGCATTCTTCCCTTCGTTCCCCATTGAGGCGGATTTTCAGTATTTCTCAGAGTATGGAGGAAATCATCTCTGGCTAAATTCAGGTGAGATTTGCCAGATAAAACAGCATTTTAACAGTCCTCGCCATGCTTGAAATCCCTGAGCAAATTTTGGCCTGCTTTTTCCTCATTTCTTGCTGTTTTAACGTTCTGAACCCAACCCGCACTCCAGGTTCACGGAGTGGGCGGGGGGGGGGACTGCGCCAGGGAGCTACTGTGAATCAACTGTTTTGTTTTATGGGATTAACTCTCCAAGCCCTTTGCACAGCCTGTGTTTGCTCCTTCCAGGACTCCCCGTTGGCCTATTAAGTGGTTTTATATACTTCTAAATACCAAAGACTAAGAAAAGCACACTGCAGGAAAAACCAGACTTCCACTTCCTGTTGTCAAGGCAAATTTCTCAGGGCTCTGCTTCAGAAGAAAAAAAAAAGACATTCCAGCTCCAACCACAAGTCCGTTTGCATCATTCCAGCCTCTGCTGTCCTTTTAAAAATCAAATGTTTAAAATCCAAGGCCAGTTAAAGTAAAGGACCCCCCCCAGGACTGGACAATTTTTTCTGCCACTGCAGTCTCTCCTGTATGTATCTTAAGAACAGAAGAACATAAGCGTTGCCATACTGGGACAGACCGAAGGTCCATCAAGCCCAGTATCCTGTTTCCAACAGTGGCCAGGTCACAAGTACCTGGCAAGATCCCAAAACAGTAAAACAGATTTTATGCTGCTTATCCTAGAAATAAGCAGTGGATTTTCCCAAGTCCATCTTAATAACGGACTGGCTTAGGGACTTTTCTTTTAGGAAGTAATCAAATCTTTTTAAAACCCTGCTAAGCTAACTCTTTTACCACATTCTCTGGCAACACATCCTTCCAGAGTTTACTTACACACTGAGTGAAGAAATATTTTCTCTGGTTTGTTTTAAATTTACTACTTAGTAACTTCATTGTGTACCCCCTAGTCCTAGTATTTTGGAGAGAGTAAACAAGTGACAGTGGCGTACCAAGGGGGGGGGGGGCAGTCTGCTCCGGGTGCACGCTGCTGGGGGGTGTCGCGCGCCTGTCCGCTATGTTCGTTCTGTGCTCCCTCTGCCCCGGAACAGGTTACTTCCTGTTCCGGGTCAGAGGGAGCATGGAAACAAACGAAGCAGACAGGCGCGCGGCACCCCCCTCCCCAGCGGCGTGCACCCGGGGGGGGGTGTCCTTTCACCGGGGGGTGTCGTGCTGCACCCGGGGGGGCGGGGTGAGACGCATCGGCGATCCACCCCGGGTGTCAGCCCCCCTAGGAACGCCACTGACAAGTGATTCATGTATACCTGTTCCACCTCACTCAGAAACCCACTTTACCCACATGTAGGTGCCCCCTTCACCCCTTAGGGCTATGGTAGTGTTGCACGGTTGTGGGGAGTGGGTTTTGGGGGGGCTCAGCACACACGGTAAGGGAGCTATGCACCTGGGAGCAATTTCTGAAGTCCACTGCAGTGCCCCCTAGGGTGCCCGGTTGGTGTCCTGGCATGTGAGGGGGACCAGTGCACTACGAATGCTGGCACCTCCCACGACCAAAGGGCTTGCATTTGGTCGTTTCTGAGATGGGCGTCCTCGGTTTCCATTATCACTGAAAACCGGGGACGACCATCTCTAAGGACGACCATCTCTAAGGTCACCCATCTTGTTTCGATAATACGGGTTTCCCCACCCCTTCGCCGGACGTCATGCGTTCTGAGGAAAACATGCCCCTCCACGTTACTATGTAACAGCAATTATGCACATAGTTGCCGATATATATATACTTATTTATTTCCAATGCTTGATATACTACAAAATTTCCATCCCAAGGTCAAGGTTAAAAAAAAACCCCTACATAATATAATCCAAATGGAAGTCCAAGAAGTAGGGGTGGACGGACCAAAGAATCTTCACAGCCACACAAGTGGTGCTGAATAAAGTTGATTTTATCTACCTCTGGCTGTGAAGATTTTTTCGTCCACCCCTACTTCTTGGACTTCCATTACAATATTCTAAAACAGACATGCGAAAAAGGGAAAGTAGGAAAAAGAGGAAGACGGGACAGAGAAATCAGAAAGGAGTAGACTGAAAGCGTCATGGAGGAGAAACGCTTTGAGGAGAGATTTAAACTGTGCCCAGGAGGGGCCAAGGTAGCTGAAGGTGGTTTCGCAGAGGAGATCATGAGGCGAAGGGCAGAAAGGGAAGGAACCACAAGGAGGCTGGCATTGGAAGAGCGGAGTCTCCGAGTAGGGACCTAAGGAATAAGGGGACTGTGAATATAGGCAGGAACAGAGAGGAGGTGACCCTTGAAGACTAGAACAAGGATTTTGAACCTGATGCTACTACTACTACTACTACTAGTATTTAGCATTTCTATAGCGCTACAAGGCATACGCAGCGCTGTACAAACATAGAAGAAAGACAGTCCCTGCTCAAAGAGCTTACAATCTAATAGACAAAAAATAAAGTAAGCAAATCAAATCAATTAATGTGAACGGGAAGGAAGAGAGGAGGGTAGGTGGAGGCGAGTGGTTACAAGTGGTTACGAGTCAAAAGCAATGTTAAAGAGGTGGGCTTTCAGTCTAGATTTAAAGGTGGCCAAGGATGGGGCAAGACGTAGGGGCTCAGGAAGTTTATTCCAGGCGTAGGGTGCAGCGAGACAGAAGGCGCGAAGTCTGGAGTTGGCAGTAGTGGAGAAGGGAACAGATAAGAAGGATTTATCCATGGAGCAGAGTGCACGGGAAGGGGTGTAGGGAAGGACGAGTGTGGAGAGATACTGGGGAGCAGTAGAGTGAATACATTTATAGGTTAGTAGAAGAAGTTTGAACAGGATGCGAAAACGGATAGGGAGCCAGTGAAGGGTCTTGAGGAAATAGAATTTCTGCTCAGCGCAGATCATCCTGGTGCGTAACTCTAGACAGCCTTCGATAATTACCTCATTCAGGGGGAAGTTCTAGAAATGATGCCTCCATATGGGTTCCCCAATGCAACACAGTGAGAACCTACTGAACAACAGCAAACAGGTGGCTGGCTTCTGTTACAGAATACTAACGTAATCCTGTATCGATGTGCCTTACTTTTATGCATCCACAGACCTGGCAGAACTGTGGTCACATAAATACCGTAGGGATGCATGTAGCTTGCAGTATTCTGTAAGTTAAATACGTAGGTGGGAGCCCAACCCATGTCCTTCCCTTGCTCCTCCCATGCCCTGCCCTTGTTCCACCCATGCCCCGCCCTTGCTCTGCCCATGCTCTTCCCTTCCTCCACCCATGTCCTGCCCTTGCTCCACCCATGTCCCACCCTTGCTCCACCCATGCCCTGCCCTTGCTCCACCCATGTCCCACCCTTGCTCCACTCATGCCCTGCCCTTGTTCCACCCATGCCCCGCCCTTGCTCTGCCCATGCTCTTCCCTTCCTCCACCCATGTCCTGCCCTTGCTCCACCCATGTCCCACCCTTGTTCCACCCATGCCCCGCCCTTGCTCTGCCCATGCTCTTCCCTTCCTCCACCCATGTCCTGCCCTTGCTCCACCCATGTCCCACCCTTGCTCCACCTATGCCCTGCCCTTGCTCCACCCATGTCCCACCCTTGCTCCACTCATGCCCTGCCCTTGCTCTGCCTATGCCCCGCCCTTGTCCTGCCCATGTCCCGCACTTGCTCCGCCCATGTCCCACCCTTGCTCCACCTATGCCCTGCCCTTGCTCCACCCATGTCCCACCCTTGCTCCACTCATGCCCTGCCCTTGCTCTGCCTATGCCCCGCCCTTGTCCTGCCCATGTCCCGCACTTGCTCCGCCTATATGCATGCTTCTTTGCTTTTATGTCCTACACCACACTAGCACTCATCTATCTTTGATTCTATCTTTGCGCTCGCAAAGGGGCATGTTAATATGGGCACCCAGTTCAAGAACTGCCCTTCAAGGTATCTGTATTCAGCAAACTTACCTTGATGGTGAAGGTCCTTCCTCCAACTCTGTCCCGAGCCTCCAAGACGACAACACTCAGTCCTGACTCCACCAGTAACTTGGCAGCCGAGAGACCTGACCAACCAATGAAAAACATTCAGTATGTGAGTAATGCTGAAAACGTATCATAGTGGTGACTTCAAGGTGTCAGTGTCCCACGGTGGAGCACGTGACACAACTTAGAACATTCTCCAGCAATGCACATGGCGCTAATGGGTAATGGGATTTGATATACTGCTTTTCTGTGGTACAATCAAAACAGTTTACATTTACAATACAGTCTCGATTATCCAACAGGACTGAGCGCAGGGTACAAATGTAACAAAAATAAAATAGATACTATTGGAGATTCTACATGGAATATAGATACTATTGGAGATTCTACATGGAATGTTGCTACTATTGGAGATTCTACACGGAATGTTGCTATTCCACTAGCAACATTCCATGTAGAAGGCTGCGCAGGCTTCTGTTTCTGTGAGTCTGACGTCCTGCACGTACGTGCAGGACGTCAGACTCACAGAAGCCTGCGTGGCCACATTGGTGATCTGCAAGGGCTGACTTCTACATGGAATGTTGCTAGTGGAATAGCAACATTCCATGTATAATCTCAAATAGTAGCAACAGTGGAGGAGTGGCCTAGTGGTTAGGGTGGTGGACTTTGGTCCTGGGGAACTGAGGAACTGAGTTTGATTCCCACTTCAGGCACAGGCAGCTCCTTGTGACTCTGGGCAAGTCACTTAACCCTCCATTGCCCCATGTAAGCCGCATTGAGCCTGCCATGAGTGGGAAAGCGTGGGGTACAAATGTAACAAAAATAAAAATTGTGATAGTATTTCTGCTATATAAATACTATCACAACTCAGTATTGGGGCTTCTAAAATCCAGGTACCCACAGTTACACCAGGCCATAGACCTGATGTTACCGTGAGCGTCTAGATACAGCAATGGTCGAAATAATTATAATATTCTGTAAGTTCTCACACAATACTGAATTCTGTTAAATTATCTGTGAATCTAATCATATCACTAACATCAGAGTACTTCAAAAGATCATTGATTCATATTTCACCAAAATGTTTGCTGCTTCGAGGGAAAAGACCTCAGGGCTCCAAATATGGCACACGTGGAAGAACCTCAGAACAGCACCACCATCATCGGTCTGAAAAACCCTCTTTTTCTCGTACACTTGTGAATTAACCTTTTACCAGTTTCTTCTTGCTATTAAGTAGAGAGGTGTGGTAGCCGTGTTAGTCCACTCTTAAAGGTTATCAATAGCAATAAAACAAAATAAAACATGGAAAAGAAAATAAGATGACACCTTTTTTATTGGACATAACTTAATACATTTCGTGATTAGCTTTCGAAGGTTGCCCTTCTTCCTCAGATCTTGCTATTATAAATTTCACCAGGTATCACAATATTATTGAACATCTGAATGATTGTTTCACATAATAATCCATATAGTAATTCAGAGAAGCTGAACACTTACCTTTACACTGGTGTAATCGGGAGCCTATATCTCAATGTCTTGTTACAGAGATTAAAGAGCTAACCCACAAATTAACATGGTGTACCTTATTCAGTAAGAATATACTGGGTCAGACCAATGGTCCATCTAGCCAAGTATCCTGTTTCCAAACAGTGGCCAAGCCAGGTCACAAGTACCTGGCAGAAACCCAAATCATGGCAGAACCCCCAAAAATAGCAAGATTCTGGAATTCTAAAGAGTGACAAGATTCCTTGTAGAATCTCAGGGTAGCAACATTCCATGTAGAACCCCAAAGAATAGCAAGATTCTGGAATTCCAAAGAGTGACAAGATTCCACGCAGAATCTCAAAGAGTAGCAACATTCCATGTAGAAATCCAAAGAATAGCAAGATTCTGGAATCCTAAAGAGTGACAAGATTCCACGCAGAATCTCAAAGAGTAGCAACATTCCATGTAGAAATCCAAAGAATAGCAAGATTCTGTAATTCTAAAGAGTGACAAGATTCCATGCAGAATCTCAGGGTAGCAACATTCCATGTAGAACCCCAAAGAATAGCAAGATTCTGTAATTCCAAAGAGTGACAAGATTCCATGCAGAATCTCAAAGAATAGCAACATTCCATGCGGGACTTAGACCGTAGAAGCCTGCCCAGCGCCGGTCTTTGTCGATACAGCCAAAGTTACCATCTAAGCACCATTTGACATGCAAACACATATGCAACCCTTTAAGTTTTGCTTTTTATTTCATTCATTTTCCAATTATTTATTTATTTATTGCATTTTTATCCCACATTTTCCCACCTATTTGCAGGCTCAATGTGGCTTACAAAGACCTGTTATGGCATCGCCATTCCAGGGTAAAAAGATACAATTGGTGTTACCAGTGGCATACCAAGGGGGGGGGGCGGTGGGGGCGGTCCGCCCCAGGTGCACGCCACTGGGGGGTGCCGCAGCGTGCGCCTGTGGGCTCTGACTTGGCTAACTTCGCTCGTTCGCTGCAGCTCCCTCTGCCCCGGAGCAGGTTCCTGTTCTGGGGCAGAGGGAGCTGCAGCGAACGAGCGAAGTTAGCGAAGTCGGAGCCCACAGGCGCGCGCCGGGCATCCCCCCCCCAGCGGCATGCACCCGGGGGGGGTGTCATTTTGCAGGCGGGGGGGGGGGGGGCATGCTGCACCCGGAGGGGGGGCGCATCGGCGATCCGCCCCGGGTGCCATCCAGGCTGGGAACACCACTGGGTGTTACAAAGATATCAAGGATGACAAGAAGATTTAATCAAGCAGTTATAGAAGGAAGACATTCAGAGTAAGGGTGGAATGTGTTGGAATGTAATTGTATTTTGCATGCATTGCCTGTCACCTATTATTTCTCTGTGATTACTCTGTGACCTCTGATGTGAATTACTTAGAGAGGTCACATAGCTATGTAACTTCCTGTGGGGGGTTTAGATGCAGCACATGCAGCACATGGAGCACATGGAGCTCATGATCTCTCCTAACCTGAGAGGATCTATGGTGGTGTGAGCATCCATTACCATCTAAGCACATGGAAGGAGCTGATAATACAAATGTATAGTAATATGTATATATAAGCCTGTCTGATTATAATCTAACTACAAACTGTGAGTAAACAGATGTTTTGTTACTTCAACTTTAAAGTGACTCAGCAGTGAATTATTCAGGGGTGAATGAGAGAGAGATGAAGAAAGAAATTAACATTTCTAAAGCTGAAGCTGTGTGTACTAAAATCTGCTGATTATTTACTACAAATAATCCAACAAAAGGGTTATGGGCCCAGGGTCCAGGAATTGAAAAAGAAGAGAAATATTACCAGGCAGAAAAAAAGGCCACATTTTTTTCTCTTAAGTTTTAAAGGAAAGATTCAGTCTGTCTCTCTCTCCCCCCACACAGCAGACAGAAGGCTAAGAAAATGGCTGAGGGAAGAAATTCACCATTGTTCTATTCTCTCAAGGTGCCTAAATTAACTGAGTTTAATTATCGGCAGTGGGAATTAAGATTCATATGTTTCCTTCGAGCAAAAAGATTAGATATATGCTTAGACCAAGACAGAACAGCTGAAAATATGGCTGAATGGGACAATGCAAACTATTATGTGAAGTGCATGCTTTTGGAAGCTCTCTCAGAGAAACAAGCCATATTAGTGGAGGGAAAAGATACACCAAAGGACATTTTATATAAACTGAGAACTATGTATGCAACTACATATGCAAAGCAGCAACCAATTTGGTTGGCAGAGTTGAATGAAACCAAATTAAGGGATAAAGTAAATGTAATGATCACATTATGTATCTTATGTCTTCATTTCAAAAGCTAGAACTTTCTGGAATTCCCATGTGTGATGCATTGAAAAGAGCATTTCTTTTTACCTCACTATCAAAGAAGTTTGATGTTTTTAGGTCTGTAAATGAGGCCATTGAAGGGCAATCTTTTGAACAGGCAACATCAAAACTAAGGCAGGAATGCATAATAAATGATTCTGAGGAGATGTGTTCTCAAAGCAAGTCAGAGAGAAATGAACAAATTTCTTGGCAAAGAACAGAGGAAGGCGGAGCTATGGGAAAACTCCACCCAAGGGCAAGCTGATTTGCTACTCATGTGGAAAGGAGGGACATGTATCTAAATGGTGTAAGGAAACACAAAACACTCCCTCTAGCTCACCTAAGCCAATGGAACTAAAGAATTTTCAAACCAGGAAATGTATGAAGGACAAAGATAAACACAAGGGCTTTCTAATGACAGAAAAATCTATGACTATGGTAATAATAATTCAAATGAAAGTACTTGGATTTTGGATTCGGGGAGCACATGCCATTTAACCAATTCTAAGGATTTCTTTCAGGAAATGTGTCCAGAGGAAGGTATTCTTAAAACTGCAAACGCAGGGACTGCTAAGATCCAAGCAAAAGGTATTGGATTCTTAAATGCAAAGTGTCTAATGAAGTTAAAGAAATTCCTGTAAGTGATGTCTTGTATATTCCCCAAGCAGTTTGCAATATGCTTAGTGTATCTACATTAGATAAGAAGGGATTTGTGATTCATTTTGAAAACAGTAAGTGCACAATCTCTAAAAATGATGAAGTGTATGCTGAAGCTTTTATGCATAATGATGTTTATAAACTGAGCATTTCAGGTGAAGCCTCACATATGGCGCAAGTAAGGAAGAATGATGGTAAATGTAGTCTGGAAATCTGGCACCGCCGCCTGGGACATCGTGATTCTAAGGTGATCCAGGATCTTTACAGTAAGCAACTGGCCACCGGCATTCAGATAAGTGCAGATGCTGGTAAAATGGAGAAATGCATAGACTGTGTTACTCAAAAAGGTGTGAGACCCTCATTTCCTGCATACACAGGAAGTAGGAGTAATAAAGTGCTGGACTTAATACACAGTGACTTATGTGGACCGTTTAATATCCCATCATTGGGAAATAACAGATTTGTGCTAATATTCTTGGATGATTTCTCTAGATATTGTGTGGCCTATTTGCTGAAAGAAAAAAGTCAAGTCACAGACATGCTGAAGAAATACGTAGCCATGGTGAGCAATAAATTTGAAAGAAAACCAAAGGTTCTTCAGACTGACAATGGTGGTGAGTTCATTTCACAAAGCATGCGCACATTTCTAGAACAAGAAGGCATTCAGCATATCACAACAGTAGCTTATACACCAGAGCAAAATTCTGTTGCAGAGAGAAAATTTAGGTCACTTGTGGAAATGACCAGATGTATGCTGTCAGATAGCAATCTCCCTAAAAGACTATGGGGGGAAGCCATTCTCACAGCAGTGTACCTACAAAACAGAATGCCAACTAAAGGCGCTGAGCGCACACCACATGAGACATGGCATGGTAGGAAGCCAAACCTGTCACACATAAGAACATTTGGAAGTACAGCATATGCTCATATACCAAAGCAAAGAAGGCATAAGCTGGATTCCACAACAGAAAGGGGCATTTTAGTTGGCTATGCTCCAGGACACAAAGGATATAGAATTTTGAATCTGAAAACTGGCATTGTTGGCATAAGACATGTTACATATTTTGATGAAAACAAAAGGGTTGATAAAGGCTGGATTATCCCAGATGAGCCTTATCATCCAGAATATGAAACTAGAACCATAATAGACATGCCAGTGTATATAAATGCCATACCAAGGCAGATGTCTGAACGCAACTCATCTGTATCTAACGAGGAACAGGCAGAGGAAGCAGACACAGAAAGGATCATTGAAGAAGACAGTACAGTTGGAGAAGGGGAATCAATTGGAGAAGGACTCTCAGATTTAGAGGATGCGGAAAGGTCAGACCAACCTGTTGTCAGACGCTCATCCAGGGAAAACAAAGGTGTTCCACCCCCAAGACTGTCTTACCTAACAAAGTCAGCAGAAGCTCAAGAGCCCTTAACATGGGATGAGATTGAGAAAATGCCAGCAGAAGAAGCTGCTGAATGGCATAAAGCTGCACAAGAAGAAATTGATGCATTGGATAAAAATAATACTTGGATTCTTACAAAATTACCTCCTGGCAAGAAAGCTATAGGATGCAAATGGGTATTCAAGTTAAAAAGGAATGCACAAGGAAAAGTGGAAAGGTATAAAGCCAGATTAGTCGCAAAGGGATATCTTCAAAAATATGGAGAAGATTTTGATGAAGTGTTTGCACCTGTAGTGAAACACACGACAATCAGAACACTTCTGAGCATTGCAGTCTCAAAAGGCATGCAAGTCAACCACATTGATGTGAAAACAGCGTTTCTTCACGGAGAAATAACTGAAGACTTGTACATGGAACAACCAACAGGTTTCATAAATACAAACAAAGACAGCTAGTGTGTAAATTAAACAAAGGTCTTTGTGGATTAAAGCAAAGTGCAGAATGTTGGGATGATAAATTGCATGAAATATTGACAAATTTAGGATTTAAGCAAGGTGAAGCAGATAAATGCTTGTACACTAGGTGCACAAATGGACAATATGCATACATTTTAGCTTTTGTTGATGATCTGCTCATTGCAAGCAAAAGTGAGCAAGAGTACAAGGACATTGTAAAATGTTTAAACCACAATGTTGAGATAAAAGAACTTGGTAATGTGTCATACTATCTTGGTATAGAAATTGAGAAACAAAATGATGGTTCTTATCTTCTAAGCCAGAAGCAGAAAATAAATGAGCTTATTGAAGGTTTAGGTATGCAAGATGCCCAAGTTGTAAGCACTCCCATGATCACTGATTTTCTGAAGGATGAAACAGTAAGAGAACCTTTACCAGATAACATCCAATATAGATCAGCCATAGGTAAGCTTTTATATCTAGCTACCACATACAGGGCTGATATAGCAAATGCAGTAGGAATTTTGAGCAGAAGGGTCAGCTCACCTACCAAATCAGATTGGACTGCAGTTAAAAGGATGGTAAGGTATTTAAAGGGTACCATTGATTGTAAATTAAAGATTTCAGCCAATAGTAATCCAAAACTAATATGTTACTGTGATTCAGATTGGGCAGGGGATCATTCTAATTATAAATCCACAAGTGGATATGTGTTTATGTATGGAAATGTACAAATTTCATGGGCCAGTCATAAACAAGTATTGTGAGTTTGTCTTCTACAGAAGCTGAATATGTGGCTGTATCGGAAGCGTGCAGAGAACTGATGTGGATTGAAAAACTTTGCTGGATTTTGGAATAGCTGAAAAAAGACCAATCCAGATAATGGAAGATAATCAGAGCTGCATCCGACTGTCACAGAATGACAAGGTTCAGTCACGCACCAAGCACATCGCAACGAAATACCACAACGTGCGAGAGTTGGCGAAAGAAGGGGTCATCAGTCTACACTATTGTCACACCAGTGAGATGACAGCTGACATCATGACCAAACCGTTACCCAGAGAACATTTTGTGAATCTGCGTATAAAGCTTGGACTTTGTATGAATAAATAATTGCATGACAGTTATGCATGAGAAGGGGTTTGTTGGAATGTAATTGTATTTTGCATGCATTGCCTGTCACCTATTATTTCTCTGTGATTACTCTGTGACCTCTGATGTGAATTACTTAGAGAGGTCACATAGCTATGTAACTTCCTGTGGGGGTTTAGATGCAGCACATGCAGCACATGGAGCACATGGAGCTCATGATCTCTCCTAACCTGAGAGGATCTATGGTGGTGTGAGCATCCATTACCATCTAAGCACATGGAAGGAGCTGATAATACAAATGTATAGTAATATGTATATATAAGCCTGTCTGATTATAATCTAACTACAAACTGTGAGTAAACAGATGTTTTGTTACTTCAACTTTAAAGTGACTCAGCAGTGAATTATTCAGGGGTGAATGAGAGAGAGATGAAGAAAGAAATTAACATTTCTAAAGCTGAAGCTGTGTGTACTAAAATCTGCTGATTATTTACTACAAATAATCCAACAGAATGATGGTGTGTTGTAGTTAGTTATGGATTCTCGTGGTAGGCCTTGTTGAAGAGGTAGGTTTTCAGAGATTTGCAAAAGTTAGTTATTTCGTTAATTGTTTTCAGGTGAGTTGGTAGCGCATTCCACAGCTGCGTGCTCATGTAGGAAAAGAGATCTCCCCCACCTCTCTCGGGAGGGCATCTACCACCCTCTCCACGAAAAAGAATTTTCTGAGTCTACCAGCCCACAACTTCAATTTACATAGTAACATAGTAGATGACGGCAGAAAAAGACCTGCACGGTCCATCCAGTCTGCCCAACAAGGTAACTCATATTTGCTGCTTTTTGTGTATACCCTACTTTGATTTGTACCTGTGCTCTTCAGGGCACAGACTGTATAAGTCTGCCCAGCACTATCCCCGCCTCCCAACCACCAGCCCCACCTCCCAACCACCGGCTCTGGCACAGGCACAGACCGTATAAGTCTGCCCAGCACTATCCTCACCTCCCAACCACCAGCCCTGCCTCCCAACCACCGGCTCTGGCACAGACCGTACAAGTCTGTCCAGCACTATCCCTGCCTCCCAACCACCAGCCCCGCCTCCCACCACCGGCTCTGGCACACACCGTATAAGTCTGCCCAGCACTATCCCCGCCTCCCAACCACCAGCCCCTCCTCCCACCACCGGCTCTGGCACAGACCGTATAAGTCTGCCCAGCACTATCCCCGCCTCCCAACCACCAGCCCCTCCTCCCACCACCGGCTCTGGCACAGACCGTATAAGTCTGCCCAGCACTATCCCCGCCTCCCAACCACCAGCCCCTCCTCCCACCACCGGCTCTGGCACAGGCACAGACCGTATAAGTCTGCCCAGCACTATCCCTGCCTCCCAACTGCCCAGCACTATCCCCGCCTCCCAACCACCAGCCCCTCCTCCCACCACCGGCTCTGGCACAGGCACAGACCGTATAAGTCTGCCCAGCACTATCCCTGCCTCCCAACCACCGGCTCTGGCACAGACCGTACAAGTCTGTCCAGCACTATCCCTGCCTCCCAACTACCAGCCCCGCCTCCCACCACCGGCTCTGGCACAGGCACAGACCGTATAAGTCTGCCCAGCACTATCCCTGCCTCCCAACTGCCCAGCACTATCCCCGCCTCCCAACCACCAGCCCCTCCCACCACCGGCTCTGGCACAGGCACAGACCGTATAAGTCTGCCCAGCACTATCCCTGCCTCCCAACCACCGGCTCTGGCACAGACCGTACAAGTCTGTCCAGCACTATCCCTGCCTCCCAACCACCAGCCCCGCCTCCCACCACCGGCTCTGGCACAGACTGTATAAGTCTGCCCAGCACTATCCCCGCCTCCCAACCACCAGCCCCTCCTCCCACCACCGGCTCTGGCACAGACCGTATAAGTCTGCCCAGCACTATCCCCGCCTCCCAACCACCAGCCCCTCCTCCCACCACCGGCTCTGGCAGACCATATAAGTCTGCCCAGCACTATCCCCGCCTCCCAACCACCAGCCCCTCCTCCCACCACCGGCTCTGGCACAGACCGTATAAGTCTGCCCAGCACTATCCCCGCCTCCCAACCACAAGCCCCTCCTCCCACCACCGGCTCTGGCACAGGCACAGACCGTATAAGTCTGCCCAGCACTATCCCTGCCTCTCAACTGCCCAGCACTATCCCCACCTCCCAACCACCAGCCCCTCCTCCCACCACCGGCTCTGGCACAGACCGTATAAGTCTGCCCAGCACTATCCCCGCCTCCCAACCACCAGCCCCTCCTCCCACCACCGGCTCTGGCACAGGCACAGACCGTATAAATCTGCCCAGCACTATCCCTGCCTCCCAACCACCGGCTCTGGCACAGACCGTACAAGTCTGTCCAGCACTATCCCTGCCTCCCAACCACCAGCCCCGCCTCCCACCACCGGCTCTGGCACAGACTGTATAAGTCTGCCCAGCACTATCCCCGCCTCCCAACCACCAGCCCCTCCTCCCACCACCGGCTCTGGCACAGACCGTATAAGTCTGCCCAGCACTATCCCCGCCTCCCAACCACCAGCCCCTCCTCCCACCACCGGCTCTGGCAGACCGTATAAGTCTGCCCAGCACTATCCCTGCCTCCCAACCACCAGCCCCTCCTCCCACCACCGGCTCTGGCACAGACCGTATAAGTCTGCCCAGCACTATCCCTGCCTCCCAACCACCAGCCCCTCCTCCCACCACCGGCTCTGGCACAGGCACAGACCGTATAAGTCTGCCCAGCACTATCCCTGCCTCCCAACTGCCCAGCACTATCCCCGCCTCCCAACCACCAGCCCCTCCTCCCACCACCGGCTCTGGCACAGACCGTATAAGTCTGCCCAGCACTATCCCCGCCTCCCAACCACCAGCCCCTCCTCCCACCACCGGCTCTGGCACAGGCACAGACCGTATAAGTCTGCCCAGCACTATCCCTGCCTCCCAACTGCCCAGCACTATCCCCGCCTCCCAACCACCAGCCCCTCCTCCCACCACCGGCTCTGGCACAGGCACAGACCGTATAAGTCTGTCCAGCACTATCCCTGCCTCCCAACCACCAGCCCCGCCTCCCACCACCGGCTCTGGCACAGACTGTATAAGTCTGCCCAGCACTATCCCCGCCTCCCAACCACCAGCCCCTCCTCCCACCACCGGCTCTGGCACAGACCGTATAAGTCTGCCCAGCACTATCCCCGCCTCCCAACCACCAGCCCCTCCTCCCACCACCGGCTCTGGCACAGGCACAGACCGTATAAGTCTGTCCAGCACTATCCCTGCCTCCCAACCACCAGCCCCGCCTCCCACCACTGGCTCTGGCACAGACTGTATAAGTCTGCCCAGCACTATCCCCGCCTCCCAACCACCAGCCCCGCCTCCCACCACCGGCTCTGGCACAGACTGTATAAGTCTGCCCAGCACTATCCCCGCCTCCCAACCACCAGCCCTGCCTCCCGATCTTGACTAAGCTCCTGAGGATCCATTCCTTCTGAACAGGATTCCTTTATGCTTATCCCACGCATGTTTGAATTCCGTTACTGTTTTCATTTCCACCACCTCCCGCGGGAGGGCATTCCAAGCATCCACCACTCTCTCAGTGAAAAAATACTTCCTGACAATTTATGTCCTTTAGCTTTACCAGTTCCCCTTCTCTGGAAAATTATTTGAAAATATTAGGCATATAAGACCTAATTCAAATTGAATTGAACTCTGCCCACCCCCCCCCCCCCAGAAATGCCCCCTCAAATGGCCAGTTTTCACTTAGGCGCTAATCGCTAATTTTCAGTGGCGATAACCGGTCAAATGCTGCTGAAAATTAACGGACAGCCCCGAAAAAAGCGATTTAACCAATCAGTGACCGTTTCCGGCTGGTTAAATCATTTTGAGTATCGACCAGCTGATTTCACAGTTTATAACTACCTAAGAATAGAAGCTCCAGTGTTTTTTTGTTACATTTGTACCCCGCACTTTCCCACTCATGGCAGGCTCAATGCGGCTTACATGGGGCAATGGAGGGTTAAGTGACTTGCCCAGAGTCACAAGGAGCTGCCTGTGCCTGAAGTGGGAATCAAACTCAGTTCCTCAGGACCAAAGTCCACCACCCTAACCACTAGGCCACTGATCACTGCTCATTACTCATTTAAAAAAACCTTCCTACAAATATTTCACAAGCAAGAGAGTCTAGTGCAGTACAGGAGACCAGCTGTGATCTTGGGCAGTCCATCTCCCTCCCCTGCATTTCCAGTGCAGTAGGCCTATTTCTTCTGGCAAGCGCTGTGATAAACACTGCCTTGAATGACATTGGCTTGAGGGTTAGCACAGCCCGAGCTCCCAGGCTCACCCTCCCTCTCCCTCTTGCTCAAGCAAGCTGTGCCCAGATGCAGTTTCGATTCCTCCATGCTTGCTTTTCTTCTGTCTGCACAGGCTGCCGCTACCTCTCCCTCTAAGCTCATTTTCACTTCTGGAGCCTGCCTTTGCAGAAATGACTTTTGCAAAGCATGAAAAGGCAAATCCCTCCAGGTCTTAGCTGACCTCCCGCCTTTACATTTCCAAAAGTGTAAAACGATACACCTAGAAAAAGAAATAGGGAAAAGAAAATGGTCAGTCTGACTGCAACTGACTTCGAATGGAGGGAAAGCTGAAGGTCAGAGAACCAGGGAATCTGGCTTCTTGCTGGCCTCCCACTCAGTCACCTCTCCCCTCTCCAGTCGGTTCAAAACTCTGCTGCCCGTCTCATCTTCCGCCAGGGTCACTTTACTCATACTACCCCTCTCCTCAAGTCACTTCACTGGCTCCCTATCCGTTTTCACATCCTGTTCAAACTTCTTCTACTAACCTATAAATGTACTCACTCTGCTGCTCCCCAGTATCTCTCCACACTCGTCCTTCCCTACACCCCTTCCCGTGCACTCCGCTCCATGGATAATTCCTTCTTATCTGTTCCCTTCTCCACTACTGCCAACTCCAGACTTCGCGCCTTCTGTCTCGCTGCACCCTACGCCTGGAATAAACTTCCTGAGCTCCTACGTCTTGCCCCATCCTTGGCCACCTTTAAATCTAGACTGAAAGCCCACCTCTTTAACATTGCTTTTGACTCGTAACCACTTGTAACCACTCGCCTCCACCTACCCTCCTCTCTTCCTTCCCGTTCACATTAATTGATTTGATTTGCTTACTTTATTTATTTTTTGTCTATTAGATTGTAAGCTCTTTGAGCAGGGACTGTCTTTCTACTATGTTTGTGCAGCGTTGCGTATGCCTTGTAGCGCTATAGAAATGCTAAATAGTAGTAGTAGTAGTAGGGTCGCTCCTGCAAACCAGGGCCATGTTTGAGAAACTAGCTCCCCCCTCCCCCCAAAATACAGAATTGATACAGGCAGTGGTAGGAGAATTTTAAAACCAGGAGTGGCAATTTCTCTCTGGAGGGGAAGAAGAGTCAGGCTGTAAAGAACAGACCATCAAAAAACTTCAAACAGCCCAAAATACCGCAGCTAGACTCATATTTGGGAAAACAAAATATGAAAGTGCAAAACCCCTAAGAAAGAAATTACACTGGCTCCCACTTAAAGAATGTATCACATTCAAGATCTGCACGATTGTTCACAAAATCATTTACGGAGATGCCCAGACATACATGCTAGACCTTGTGGACCTACCACCCAGAAATGCTAAGAGATCTTCCCGCACCTTTCTTAACCTACATTTCCCCAGCTGTAAAGGACTAAAATACAAACTATCACACGCGACCAGCTTTTCTTATATGAGCACGCAGCTATGGAATTCACTTCCAATTCACCTGAGAACGATCAACGAACTAACTTCCGCAAATCCCTGAAGACTTACCTCTTTTTTTTTAGTTCAATCAGTTTTTATTGATTTTATAACATATTGTAAATTTTGTACCAATGACAATAACAGTTAACAGAAAGGTCAATGTACTCTGACTATATATATATACATATATGTATATTCGTATGAAGTATGCATGCATATCAGATGTTATAATATTAATGCCAGTATTTGAAAAGTACCTGTACTTTATTTATTTAGCTGGATGAATATTTAGTCACCGGAGACCAAATTTTATCATATGTCATGAAGGAACCACATTTCTCTGCTGCTACTTTTTCGTATTTAGCTGTTAGACATACTGAGTTCCACCACATTTCGTAGGTTAATTTTGTAAAGTCTTTCCAATTTTGACATATTAATTTTATAGCCACTTGGATCAATATACGTAGCAGTTTAATTATGTGTGGTGCTAATATGTTGTTGATGCCAAAATCTCCTGCTAGAAGACTTACCTCTTTAACAAAGCTTACCACGAGAACCCTTAACTAACTACAACACAACACCTACCCAACTTACTCAGAATGTATCTTCCTACAATTACTACTACTACTACTACTACTACTTAACATTTCTAGAGCACTACTAGGGTTACGCAGTGCTGTACAAAATAAACAAAGAAGGACGGTCCCTGCTCAAATGAGCTTACAATCTAAAGAACGAAATGTCAAGTTGGGCAGTCTAGATTTCCTGGGTAGAGGTGTAGAGGTTAGGTGCCGAAGGCGACATTGAAGAGGTGGGCTTTAAGCAGAGATTTGAAGATGGGCAGGGAGGGGGCCTGACGTATGGGCTCGGGGAGTTTGTTCCACGCGTGGGGTGAGGCGAGGCAGAAAGGGCGGAGCCTGGAGTTGGCGGTGGTGGAGAAGGGTACTGAAAGGAGGGATTTGTCTTGAGAGCGGAGGTTACGGGTAGGAACGTAAGGGGAGATGAGGGTTGAGAGGTAAGGAGGGGCTGCAGATCGAGTACATTTGTAGGTTAGTAGCAGAAGCTTGACCAAACCCCCTGCCTTCATTGACTTCTTTGTAACACCAATTGTATTATTTAACCTGGAATGGCGATGCCATAACAGGTCTTTGTAAGCCACATTGAGCATGCAAATAGGTGGGAAAATGTGGGATACAAGTGCAATAATAAATAAATAAAATAAATAAACCACATGCAGTGTTGTTGTTTTTTTTCTAACCAGTGGCGTAGCTAGGTGGGGCCACAGGGGCCTGAGCCCCCTCAAATTTGCTCAGTTTCACTAAAAGGAGCGTGCCGTACATGAGGGGAAGAGAGAGCAGGGCAGGCAATGCGGCAGCGGCGCCGGAGACCAGCACTGGACTGTCTTCAGCTGGCGGGGGTTGGGGACCCCCGCCAGCCAAGATGTACAGCGGCGGCAGTGGGCGGTGGAAGGGGCAGCGAGGAGGCAGGGGGGCAGCAGCGAGGCGGCGACCAAAATGTGCCCCCCCCCACCTTGGGATCTGGCCCCCTCCCACCTCGAGGTCTGGCTACGCCCCCTGTTTCCAACCTCGTTTTAACTAGTTATTTCAGGATTTCAACTACATTTTACATGACCAAAAGCTAGAAAATGAAACTGGACTGGTCAGAAGCAGGACATTGAGGTAGACAGCAGCTTAGGGGATGTAAAAACAAGACAGAAACAATTAAGGCCATAATTCATTCACAAGCCTCTAATTTATGTTGAATGTTACACAAATCAATTTGCTAATACAACGCAATGAAATGGAGCTGCCAAAGAAGGCTCCTGCTCCGAGGCCTCAGGCCCTGGGCCTGGCTTGTTATTAGATCAAAATACTCGAGGCTTAAGACTGGAGCAGGCCTCACTCAGGTTGCCATGGTGACCGCAAACTAACTTCTCTCTATATTGCAGGCCTAACACAAGAAGAGGTTCTGCTGATTGATTTTGCAGTGCCGGTAAAGACTAAATTGATTCTGTCACAGAGCGTACAGCCCCTACAGCAGTGATGGCGGTCAAACCACGGCCTCACGCATAAAAATATGCTTTGCAGGGTAGTAAGAAAGCAACATATTTAGAGAGAAATGACTGGCTAGCATATGAAGAAGCTACAGCATTGCAGTGTTAAAATGAATGACAGCTGCATTGGATGTACTGGTAAGTAACAGATTCCCCCAGTACATCTGCAGAGAGGACATGTTTCTCTTCTGTTCTGAGCTGTAGATTTGTTTAAAAAAAAGGTGGCAGTAAAGCAGGGGCATAGCAGAAGACCATTTCGGGGGGGGGGGGGGGGGGGTCCCAAATTATTTATTTATTGCATTTGTATCCCACATTTTCACCACCTTTTTGCAGGCGCAATGTGGGTGGCTTACAATACATCATGAATTGTGGAAATTTGTAGGAAAGTGTACATTTAGTATTGCAAAAGAATCTTGGGTAGCGTGATAATAATAAAACATGATCATACATAGTAACATAGTAGATGACGGCAGAAAAAGACCTGCACGGTCCATCCAGTCTGCCCACGATAAACTCATATGTGTATACCTTACCTTGATTTGTACCTGTCCTTTTCAGGGCACAGACCGATCATATTATAACACATAATGGAGTAGGATAGTTCTGGTGACATGTGGAAGAGTTCACATGTGTTGATCATTGTGATCAATGTGGACTGAGGAGGTCAAATATTTTCTCCCCCCACCCCTCCGCCACAATAAAATACTAGCTTTGTTGGTGGGGATGCCTGCCTCAGTCGCGCCTGTGCTGAACAAGCAGCACTTAATTTGGCAGGCATGCTTTGACCAGAATTGCTGGCTCTCCTGTGCATGGTCAGTTCAGGTCTAAATGAGCATTTGGGGGGAAAGCCAGCATTAGCAGCTGCAGGAACACTGTGGTTCCATTAAATTTTCGTCCTCAACATGGTCCATGCTTCGCCATAAAAGGCGTCTTCAGGGGGACTTAACTGGAACATAACACAAAAACAAATAAAAAATGAAAACTAGACTGAAAAATTCTATGTATCACTATAACACTACTCATTCTTTTAACTTTTACATAAGTACATACTGGGACAGACCAAAGGTCCATCAAGCCCAGCATCCTGTTTCCAACAGTTTCCAACAGTGGCCAATCCAGGTCACAAATACCTGGCAAGATCCCCAAAAAAGTACAAAACATTTTATACTGCTTATCCCAGAAATAGTGGATTTGTATCCCGCACTTTTCCCATTTAATAATGGTCTATGGACTTTTCCTTTAGGAAGCCGCCCAAACCTTTTTAAAACTCTGCTAAGCTAACTGCCTTTACCACATTCTCTGGCAACAAATTCCAGAGTTTAATTACACGTTGAGTGAAGAAACATTTTCTCCGATTCATTTTAAATTTACTACTTTGTAGCTTCATCGCATGCCCCCTAGTCCTAGTATTTTTGGAAAGTGTAAACAGACGCTTCACATCTACCTGTTCAGCTCCACTCATTATTTTATAGACCTCTATCATGTCTCCCCTCAGTTGCCTTTTCTCCAAGCTGAAGAGTCCTAGCCACTTTAGCCTTTCCTCATAGGGAAGTCGTCCCATCCCCTTTATCATTTTTGTCGCCCTTCTCTGCACCTTTTCTAATTCCACTATATCTTTTTTGAGATACGGCGACCAGAATTGAACACAGTATTCGAGGTGCGGTCGCACCATGGAGCGATACAAAGGCATTATAACATCCTCATTTTTGTTTTCCATTCCTATCCTAATAATACCTAACATTCTATTTGCTTTCTTAGCCGCAGCAGCACACTGAGCGGAAGGTTTCAACGTATCATCAACGACAAATTTTAACATAATCATCATTACTGCTTTTTTCAACCTGTGAAGGAGCCTCACTCCAACCGAGACTCTCTTTCAAAACTGTTGACGCACGCGCCCTAGGTATTTTTATACTGTACTTAGCGTGGGAAACTTTAAAGTATTCTTGACCATTCGATTTCCTTGTTCAGGCCACTAGGGGTCACTGTGTTCCATCTAAAAATGAAATGTTGCTCCTTCCTTAATAAAACAGCTGAAACATCACCCCCCCCCCCCCCCCCCCCCCCCCCCCCGTGGCGAAACATGGACCATGTTGAGGACGAAAATGTTATGGAACCACAATGTTACAATTCAGATGTTTGACACACTGGTTTAGGGGAGGTGTTATTATAAATAGCGTTACTCTGGCCCACTATTCATTCTGAACAGCTGATGGACAGGGATGGACTATGGTGCTATGATGGTGGAATGATGGTATTACATACAATTTGACTTTGGTCAAGTGTAATGCACCTACCAGTGGTGTAACCAAGGGTGGGCCTGAGCCTGCTGTAGGTGCCAGGCTACTATTTCTATAAATTGTGCATGCAAAATCTTTTGCATGCAACTGTAAAGGGACATAGATTTGCGGGTATCCGGAGAGTTCCCACCCGGACAGTTCCCACCCACCAATTCCTCCCGGACAGTTCCCATCTAGGGTGATTCCCCCCTGAACAATTCCCACTTGAGGGGGGACAATTCCCAACCAGGACCCCCCCCCCCCCCCCAGACAGTTCCCACCTGCCAGTGACCTCTCTTTTTTTTGTTTGTTTGTTTGTTTTATCATTGAATTTCTCCTTCAATGAAGTCCCGGAGTTGTGGATGCTCTGACGCGCTGGCGGTGCATCTTGATGGTGTGTCCCGTGCGTCTTCACGGCGCGGTGTTGTGAGCAAGGCAGTGGCTACAGCAACTCCAGCAAGCCCTGGTGTTGATGCCCCTGTACAAGTCGTTGGTGAGGCCCCACCTGGAGTATTGTGTTCAGTTTTGGGGGCTGTACCTTGCGAAGGATGTTAAAAAAATGGAAGCGGTGCAAAGAAAAGCTACGAGAATGGTACAGGATTTGCATTACAAGACATACAAGGAGAGACTTGCTGACCTGAACATGTATGCCCTGGAGGAAAGGAGAAACAGGGGTGATATGATATTTGAAAGGTATTAATCCGCAAACAAACCTTTTCCGGAGATGGGAAACCAGTAGAACTAGAGGACATGAATTGAGGTTGAAAGGGGGCAGACTCAGGAGTAATGTCAGGAAGTATTTTTTCACGGAGAGGGTGGTGGATATGTGGAATGTCCTCCCGCGGGAGGTGGTGGAGATGAAAACGATAACGGAATTCAAACATTTGTGGGATAAACACAAAGGAATCCTGTTTAGAAGGAATGGATCCAAGCAATCTCAACAGAGATTGGGCAGACTTCTACGGTCTGTGCCCTGAAAGTTGCAAGGAGAAATCAAGGTCAAGTATACATATAAAGTAGCACGTAAAATGAGTTTATCTTGTTGGGCAGACTGGATGGACCGTACAGGTCTTTCTCTGCCATCATCTACTATGTCACTATGTTTATAGAATAATGTTTATGCCCGGGTATCATGCCTAACTATAGGCGTGGCCATTTGCACCAACTGAAACATGGTGGAAATGTACGCACCTAAATTAGGTGTGTATCTCCCATATTCAAAAACAATGCAGGTAAATGC
Organism: Microcaecilia unicolor; assembly: GCF_901765095.1. Taxonomy (NCBI): domain Eukaryota; kingdom Metazoa; phylum Chordata; class Amphibia; order Gymnophiona; family Siphonopidae; genus Microcaecilia; species Microcaecilia unicolor. The sequence goes on along the minus strand of NW_021963096.1, from coordinate 132,004 downwards.
TTGGAACGCCCCCATCCTGCCCATGATCCTCACATGTCCCCGCCCCTTTTTTTTTTTTACTCCTTTGTAAAATTTAGAAGCGGATCCTGCACCTAAATTTACGTGCATAAGTTCTTATTAAATCCAATTAGAGCCAATAATTGCTTGTTAAAAAGCCAATTGACACTCATTAGATTATTAGGGCGTACACCCAAATTTGTGCATGCAATTTTGGGCGCTTTTTATGCATTCTTCTGTGAACCATTGCGCATGTACAAACTGTAAAGCACGCACACACAATCAGGAAAAAGTGCGCACTCTTATTGGCGAATGACATTCCTTTCAAATGACTGCCCGTCCGTATCGGGCATCGAGTCCTGTGGGGCGCTGGGCATGTTGAATATCTCCCTTCTTGTTGCTTGTGAAGAGCTGGTTGGTTCTTTAACCCCGAAGTACCATGTTGCAACAGGGCAGGGACTCCTGACTTTTGCTCTTACATAATAGCTCTCATTTTTCTCTTCTTTAATCTCCAGATAACGGCAATCTGTCCTGTGTTCTCAAGAGCTAAGTACAAGGTTGCTTAGGAACCATACAATAAGTTTTAATCCTGTAATTATTGTCTATATAATTGTAGGCTAAAAGTACCCATTAAAAAATAAATACATTTCCCATTAGGAGCCATAACTGTTCAGATGAAGTCTGAGCTCTGGCCTGGTGCCCGGGGTAAGAGGAAATTTATGGTGCTCGACATCCAAGATGAACAAAAAAATTGTTAACTTGGCTGCTCAGCCAACTGCTACTCACAAAGCCTCCTTCGTAGGGAAAGATGTACTGAGCATCGCTCCCCCGCCTATTGATGAGAAGATGGGAGAAGACCCTCTATTACAGGACATCCGCACCCACCCACAGCGTTCCCTTCATGTCCATTGCATTGATGCATTTGGGGTGTAGAAACCCAAAAGAGAGATACCGAATAGGAGGGGAGAGATTAGTAAGCTCGACTCAAGAGAGAGACCTTGGGGAGTTGGTGTCCGAGGATCTGAAGGTGAAGAAACAATGTGACAAGGCGACGGCCGTGGCCAGAAGGATGCTAGGCTGTATAGAGAGGGGTATAACCAGCAGAAGAAAGGAGGTGTTGATGCCCCTCTACAAGAAGTTGGTGAGGCCCCACTTGGAGTACTGTGTTCAGTTTTGGAGGCCGTATCTGGCTAAAGATGTAAAAAGACTGGAAGTGGTGCAAAGAAAAGCTACGAAAATGGTATGGGATTTGTATTGCAAACCGTATGAGGAGAGACTTGCCGACCTGAACATGTATACCTTGGAGGAAAGGAGAAACAGGGGTGATATGATACAGACGTTCAAATATTTGAAAGGTATTAATCCGCATATGAACCTTTTCCGGAGACGGGAAGGTGGTAGAACTAGAGGACATGAATTGAGGTTGAAGGGGGACAGACTCAGGAGTAATGTCAGGAAGTATTTTTTCACGGAAAGGGTGGTAGATACATGGAATGCCCTCCCGCGGGAGGTGGTGGAGATGAAAACGGTAACGGAATTCAAACATGCGTGGGATAAACACAAAGGAATCCTGTTTAGAAGGAATGGATCTATGGAATCTTAGCAGAGATTGGGTGGCGACACCGGTATTTGGTGAATAAAACTAAAACCGGTGCAGGGCGGACTTCTACGGTCTGTGCCCTGAGAAAGGCAGGGACAAATCAAACTCGGATATACATATAAAGTATTACATACCATGTAAAATGAGTTTACCTTGTTGGGCAGACTGGATGGACCGTTCAGGTCTTTATCTGCCGTCATTTACTATGTTACTATCATGCTTATTTTCGAAAGTGATCGCCGGCCATTTCCCGACATAAATCGGGAGATGGCTGGCGATCTCTCAAAAGCGGCGAAATCGGTATAATCAAAAGCGGCTTTTTTGACAGCATCGCCGCTTTCCCGTCGCCTCGCCTGCGAAAGTTCAAGGGGGCGTGTCGGCGGCGTAGCAAAGGCGGGACATGGGTGGGCATGGGCGTGGCTACCAGATGGCCGGCTTTCGCGGATAATGGAAAAAAAAAGCGGCATTAAGCAGTATTTCACCGGGTTTACTTGGTCCTTTTATTTTCACGACCAAGCCTCAAAAAGGTGCCCCAACTGATCAGATGACCACCGGAGGGAATGGGGGATGATCTCCCCGTAGTCCCTCAGTGGTCACCAACTCCCTCCCACACTAAAAAAATACAAGTCAAAACCTTTTTTGACCAGCCTGTATGGCAGCCTCAAATGCTCAGTATGCTCCTAGAGCAGTTTTTAATGGGTGCAGTGCACTTCAGGCAGGCAGACCCACGTCCATCCCCCCTCCCCCCACCTGTTACACCTGTGGTGGTAAATGTTAAGCCCTCCAAACCCCCCTAAAACCCACTGTACCCACATGTAGGTTCCCCCCTTCACCCATAAGGTGTAGAGTTGTGGGGAGTGGGTTTGGGGGGGGGATTTGGGGGGCTCAGCACCCAAGGTAAGGGAGCTATGCACCTGGGAGCTTTTTTTGTATTTTTAAAACATTTTTAGAAGTGCCCCCTAGGGTGCCCGGTTGGTGTCCTGGCATGTGAGGTGGACCAGTGCACTACAAATGCTGGCTCCTCCCACGACCGTAGGCCTTGGATGTCGCTGGGTTGGAGATCGCCGGCATTTTTTTCCATTATCGCTGAAAAACAAAACCGGCCATTTCAAACCCGGCGAACTCTGGCATTTGGCTGGGCTAAACCGTATTATCGGAAAAAAAGATGGCCGGCCATCTTTTTCGATAATACAGTTCCGGCCAGCTGTTGCGCCACTGCCAAAATAGATCGCCGGCGAAATAGTTCGCCGGCGACGTTCGATTATGCCCCTCTATGTTACTATGTCCAAGGAGAAAGCAGCACATACACAGGAGGTGGAACAGATCAAGTCGCTCAGTGCACCATCTCTGGAAGCTGTCTACAAATGCATCGTTTCAAACGTTCATGTCGTCTGGCAATGCTTTAGCACGTCCATCCCCAGAGTTAAACTAGTGCTTCCCTGTCTCTACTGCTAGGCAAAATCCCTCACTCCTTTCCCAATGTGACCCAGTTGTCACTAAAGCCAGTTGGCCCCTGTCCTGGATACCCTGGCTATTGCAGGGAGGTCTAGAATCAGCACGAGACTGCCTCTGGCAATTTCCCAAAGGAGGGACTAGGAGGTTAATGGGATTCTGGAGGGAAAGTGCCTTTTTTTTTTTCCTGAACCCTGAAAGCCAGAAGGCAGCAGGCCAGTGCTAGAAACAAGGCAAGGACAAGGCAAACCCAGTTCAGCAATACCCAGATACACCCCTATGGAAGGGTTCCTTTTCTACCAAACCAGCCTGAACAGGACTAGCTCAAACCATTGGGTGCCCGAGCTTACAAGGCGTTGGGAAACAAAAGAAAAAAACAGGAGAGGGTGCCTGGAAGCAGAGCAGGTACAAGGGGCGTAGCCAGACCTCGTGGTGGGAGGGAGCCAGAGCCTGAGTTGGGGGGGGGGCACATTTTGGTCTGCTGCCCCCTGCCGCCCTGCCGCTCCCACCCACTGCTGCAGCAAATACCTTTGGCTGGCGGGGTCCCCAGCAGCTGAAGCCTTCTCCAGCGCCGGTCTCCAGTACTGCCACATTGCCTGCCCTGCTCTTTCTTCCCCCTCACGTCCTGCACGCTCCTCAAAAGGAGAAGAGAGAGCAGGGCAGGCAAAGTGGCGGCGCTGAACTAGCTGGCGGGGGTTGGGGACCCCTGCCACCAAAACCAGGGGCCCGTACGGCTAGTAGCGCTATAGAAATGATAAGTAGTAATAGTAGTAGAGGAAATTGGGGGGGGGGCAGGCCCCTGTGGCCCCACATAGCTATGCCACTGGGGTGGTGGTCACTCTAGATGGACTATCAATCTTACACCTTTCCTTAATCTTCAGCCCTCCCCCACCCCAAGATGATAATTAACTCAACAATCAAGATCATTGTACAAACATCCTATACAAATTCAGATTAAAGTTATGCACTGAAGGTTCTTTGAGTTTGTACAGCTGCCGGGACCTGCTGTGCATTCGCTGTAGCTGCCGTTTGCTGCCCCCAAGAGGTTGCCGCCCTAGGCGACTGCCTGCCTGGAGGTCTTCTTATATCTGAATAGAGGAAGTAAAGCCGCAGGTGGACTTAGTTCCCCAGGAGAGAGCTTCCCGCCACCCTAAAGGGAAGGGGATCCAACGAATGCTAAATCAGCAAGGGTCCTGCGAAGCTACCAGTTAGACACAGAGAGAACTGAGTGAGAGGAGTGCGAGAGGGGTCCTGGTAAGCTACCATACATTAGTACATACGTTTTGCCATACTGAGACAGACCAAAGGTCCATCGAGCCCAGCATCCTGCTTCCAACAGCGGCCAATCCAGGTCACAAATACCTGGCAAGATCCCAGAAAACTCAATACATTTTATGCTGCTTATCCCAGAAATAAGCAGTGGATTTTCCCCAAGTCCATTTAATAACGGTCTATGGACTTTTCCTTTAGGAAGCCATCCAAACCTTTTTTTAACCCTGCTAAGCTAACCGCCTTTACCACATTCTCTGCCATTGAATTCCAGAGTTTAATTACATGTTGAGTGCTCTCAATCGGTCCTCTCTGTGTCTGATAGTTTCCCAGTACCCTTCTCGCACTGCTCTCACTCATTGTTTGCCCCCTTTGTAAAAGGGGCCCTTTTGTGTCGTAGGCAGTTGGTGTTAATAGATTTCCGTTAGCATTAAAACTTAGGCCTCCTAATGCTGCTCCTTATCTGTTTTTATGGGTAGGATATCAAATAAAAGTGAACTATGAACTATGAATTACTGCACCTGAATGTAACTCGCATTGAGCTACGACTGCAAAGGCATCAGCTAAATCCATGCTCCCCTCCCCCCCCCCCCCTTTAGATAATCAGAGCTACAACTCCCCAAATCTGAGGTAGCACCAATGGAACAGGATTAGGTGAGATTTGCTTGTAACTCTAGTAGGAGCAGCAGCACCGTAGATGGTTCTTTCAGCGCAAATTGCACACTTCGCTATGTGTATTCGGGATATGCTTCATGGATGGGAGGGATTTGACGGAGGAATGCTGGGAGATGTGTTAAATCGGGGAGGAGGTGGGGGGAGAGTGAACTGGGCTTGAAAGCCAAGACAGAGCTCCAGTCAACTCACAGAAGTAAGCAGGCCACCTTTCCTTCCTTCACTTATTGCAACAGACTGTTATAAATGTTTAATTTAATTTAAAAAATATGCGTCACCTCCTTTATATACCACCTGTGAGACGGCTGAGGGGAGATATGATAGAGGTCTATAAAATAAAGAGTGGAACGAGTAGACGTGAATCATTTGTTTACTTTTTCCAAAAATACTAGGACTAGGGGGCATGTGATGAAGCTATAATGTAGTAAATTTAATACAAATCGGAGAAAATATTTCTTCACTCAACGTGTAATTAAACTCTGCAATTCGCTGCCAGAGAATGTGGTAAAGGCGGTTAGCTCAGCGGGGTTTTAAAAAAGTTTGGAAGGCTTTCTAAACGAAAAAAGTCCATAGAGCATTATTAAATTGACTTGGGGAAAATCCACTGCTTATTTCTGGGATAAACAGCTTAAAATATGTTGAGCTTTTTGGGGATCTTGCCAGGTATTTGCGACCTGGATTGGCCACTGTTGGAAACAGGATGCTGGGCTTGATGGACCTCTGGTCTCTGTCCCAGTGTGGCAATACTTATGTACTTATGTAAAGCACTTTCCATAGGTAAAATGTATTTATTTATTAGGACTTATTTACTGCCTTTTTGAAGGAATTCACTCAAGGTGGTGTACAGCAAGAATAAGTCAAACATAAGCGATAGATAATTACAGCAGTAAAAATATATTCAAACAATAGAACAAGGTATGGCATAGTATGCGACATTACAATGTCAACACACTACACAATAAAACATTTTAATAGACAGCACAGAGTGGAAACAGAGGTGGAACACATAGGCAGATGAGATAGAGCAACAGGAGTTAGAAAATAAGGAGACGAATTTAAAGGAGAAGTATACCAGCACAGACTGAGTCTATCAATATTACCCACTGTGTTCACGAGTGTAAGCCCACACTGAATTCAACAGATATTCTTGAGCCTGCACCAGAGTGGTATGGGGTGGGGGTGGGGGAGGGGGTGAGGGGGCGGTACAGAACAATGCAGGTGGTAGGTTTTTCTCTTTTGAAAAATTGACAACCTTATCTTAGAAATCTGACCAGGATTTTGGTGTCTTTCTCTTCTGGTGCAGCTGAGCTGTGAAATTCGAAGCTGGAAGGGCCAGATTTGAAGCTGTGTGTGGCCCTTGAGAGGGGGTTGTCTTGGGAAGGGGCCATTGCACCCAGGCACCATAAAAAGTGCTGGAAGAGCCAAAAACAAAATCATCAATCACTGGGCCTTTCCAGTATGCTAAAGTGTAAAGGGTCATGGATTTGATATAACACCTAGCCTAGTGGTTAGTGCAGTGGACTTTGATCCTGGGGAACTGAGTTCAATTCCCACTGCAGCTCCTTGTGACTCTGGGCAAGTCACTTAACCCTCCATTGCCCCGGTACAAAATAAGTAACCCCTAATATATGTTAACCACTTTGAATGTAGTTGTATAAAACCTCAGAAAGGTAGTATATCAAGTCTCATTTTCCTTTCCCTTATGACATCACAATATCTGAAGTGAGCCAAGTATCGGGCAATCAAGCCATTGTGACATCACTGATGAGGTTGGCTCTTATTGGTGGAATGAGTGGAGGAGTAGCCTAGTGGTTAGTGCACTGGACTTTGATCTTGAGAACTGGGTTCAATTCCCACTGCAGCTCCTTGTGACTCTGGGCAAGTCACTTAACCCTCCATTGCCCCTGGTACAAAATAAGTACCTGAATATACGTAAACCACTTTGACTGTAGTTGCAAAAACCTCAGAAAGGCGGTATATCAAGTCCCATTTCCCTTTCCCTTATGACATCACAATATCAGAAGTGAGCCAAGTATCGGGTAGCCATTGTGACATCACTGATGAGGTTGGCTCTTATTGGTAGAATGAGTGGAGGAGTAGCCTAGTGGTTAGTGCAGTGGACTTTGATCCTGGGGAACTGGGTTCAATTCCCACTGCAACTTCTTGTGACTCTGGGCAAGTCACTTAACCCTCCATTGCCCCTGGTACAAAATAAGTACCTGAATATACGTAAACCACTTTGAATGTAGATGCAAAAACCTCAGAAAGGCAGTATATCAAGTCCCATTTCCCTTCCCTTTCTGTTGGTACAACCAAAATGGTTTACATATACTATATGTGGGTACTATTTCTGTCCCTAGTGGGCTCACAATCTAAAGTTTGTACATGGGGTAATGGAGGGTTAAGTGACTTGCCCGGGGTCACAAGCAGCTGCAGTGGGAATTGAACCCAGTTCCCCAGAATCAAAGTCCAGTGCACTAACCACTAAGCTGGGTTAAGGGATACGAATGTAAATATTAGCAATGGGCACCGGAGACCCATTAGTAATGTGGAGGGGCATTTTCGAAAGGGACATCCAAGTTGCAATTTGGACATCCTTGCAAAATGGGGAAATCCAGGGGCGGGGAAACCCGTATTTGTGAAACAAGATGGACGTCCATCTTTTGTTTCCAAAATACGGTCAGAGACGTCCAGATCCTTAAATTTGGACGTCCCTAGACATGGACATTTCTGACTTTCGGCCATTTTTGAAACCAAAGACATTCATGTCAAAAATGTCCTAATGCAAGCCATTTGGACGTGGGAGGAGCCAGCATTCGTAGTGCACTGGTCCCCCTGACATACCAGGACACCAACCGGGCACCCTAGGGGGCACTGCAGTGGACTTCATAAATTGCTCCCAGGAACATAGCTCCCTTACCTTGTGTGCTAAGCCCCCCAAAACCCACTACCCACAACTGTACACCACTACCATAGCCCTTACGGGTGAAGGGAGGCACTTTGTAGTGGGTTTTAAAGAACTCGCTGTTCCCTCCACAAATGCAACAGGTAGGGGGGTATGGTCGACCTAAATGTTGGGATGGGTGACCTTAGAGATGGTCGTCCCGGGTTTTCAGTGATAATAGAAACCAAGGACTCCCATCTCAAAAACAACCAAATCCAAGCCATTTGGTCGTGGGATGAGCCAGCATTCATAGTGCACTGGTCCCCCTCACATGCCAGGACACCAACTGGGCACCCTAGGGGGCACTGCAGTGGACTTCACAAATTGCTCCCAGGTGCATAGCTCCCTTACCTTGGGTGCTGAGCCCCTCAACCCCCCCCCCCCAAAAAAAAAAAAAAACACTCCCCACAACTGTACAGTACCATAGCCCTTAAAAGGTGAAGGGGGGGCACCTACATGTGGGTACAGTGGGTTTCAGGTGGGTTTTTGAGGGCTCACATTTACCACCACAAGTGTAACAGGTGGGGGGGGGGGCCTGGGTCCGCCTGTCTGAAGTGCACTGCACCCACTATAAACTGCTCCAGGGACCTGCATAGTGCTGTGATGGAGCTGGGTATGACATTTGAGGCTGGCATAGAGGCTGGAAAAAAATATTTTTAAAATTTTTTGGGGGGTGGGAGGGGGTTGCTGATCACTGGGGGAGTAAGGGGAGGTCATCCCTGATTCCCTCCGGTGGTCATCTGGTCAGTTTGGGCACCTTTTCGAGGCTTGGTTGTGAAAACAATTGGACCAAGTAAAGTCGGCCAAATGCTCGTCAGGGACGCTATTCTTTTTTCATTATCGGCCGAGGACGCCCATCTCTTAAGCATGCCACCGTCCCGCCTTCGGTACACTGCCGACACACCCCCGGGAACTTTGATTGTCCCTGCAATGGAAAGCAGTTGAGGACGCCCAAAATCAGCTTTCAATTATGCCGATTTGGGCAACCCTGAGAGACGGACGCCCATCTCCCGATTTGTGTCGGAAGATGGGGGCGTCCTTCTCTTTCGATTACGCCCCTGCTGGTGTAAATCCTGGTACATAATTTAAATCCGAATCCTTGGTCTTCGGTAATATTGCATGCATATTTGATGAAGGCCCCTCCCATGGCCACAACCCCTTCTGAGTTGCACACTATAAGATTTGTGCACGATCTTTATAAAGTAGCAACTAGCAATATGGCGGGGTGGTGGGGGTAGTTTGCCTCGTGTGCACGCTGCAAGGGGGTACAGGGAACAGCCATGCAGCTGTCAGCTCCGCCAAATCCCTGCTCCCTCTGACTTTACTTCCTGTTCCGAAGCAGAGAACTGGTGGAGCCAACAGCCGTGCAACTGCTCCCTACACCCCCAGGTGGTAAGAGTGATGTACTTGGTGGGGGGGGGTGGAGCAGGGGTGTAGCTACGTGGGGCCACAGGCAGGGCCTGGGCCCCCGTAGATTTGGTCCTGGACTCCCCTGCTGATGACCCTCTCGACCCCCCTCCCGCCACAAACCCTCCCCCGCCGTGGGCTACCTTTGCTGGCTGGGGACCCCAACCCCCGCCAGCCGAGGTCCTCTTGCTTCCCGTGCAAGGCTTCGTTCTGTTTCTGACATCCTGCACATTGTACGTGCAGGACGTCAGAAACAGAATGAAGCCTTGCGCGGGAAGCAAGAGGACCTTGGCTGGTGGGGATTGGGGTCTCTCGCTAGTAAAGGTAGGTGACGACGGCGGCGGGGGAGGGTTGGCGGCGGGAGGGGGGTTGATAGGGTTGGCGGCAGGGGGGGCAAAGTTGGTGGTGGCGGTGGCAGCGGTGGGGGGGGGTTGGCCAGCAATGGCAGGGGGGGGGGTCGGCGGCACCAGGGGGGCTAAAATGTGCCCCCTCACCTGGGCGCTGGACCCCCCTCCCGCCAAAGTCTGGCTACGCCCCTGGGGTAGAGGTGATGCACCAGGGGGGTGTCATGATTCATAGTGCGGTGATTCGTAAGGGGGGGGTGATGTGCTGGGGGATGTCATGATTCACGGAGGGGTAATGCACTGGGGGCTGATGCGCCGGAAGGGGGGGGTGCAGTTGCGATCCGCCCCGGGTGGCAGCCAACCTAGGAACAGCACTGTCAAGCAAGATGCAGGCAAATCCAAAATGTGGCCAATTAATGCCACTAATTGATTGTTAGCGCCCAATTATTGGTTCTAATTGGACCTTTAGCCAATCTAGTTGCGCACACATCTCAAGGTAGCGCACAATTTTGAACCTGGAGATTTGTGTGCTCTTCATAGAATCAGGGATAGTGTTTTCCTTACTGCAAACAAATGAAGTTGCTGGGGATGAAGGGGTTAAAATCTGGTGACTTTGCACACTGAGGCGTGCCCGACAGGGTTGATGCAGTCCTGGGTTTCTCCTACTGCATGCAGGGACTTGCAATTCTGATTTCTCCATTACATTCCCTAAGAAAAGAAAGACTACAAATCCCTGCATGCAATGAGGTAAACCCAGTACTGCATCAAATCTGTCAGCACTGTTTGATGCCTCTGCCTTTTGTTCCCACTTCTCTAGAAAGGCACCAGTGGACATGTCCCCTCCCCCTCCCTCCATCTCCTCAGACACATCAGTTAATAGTAAATGCAATTACCCCGAAATCTGCTATTAGATTAAAGTCCTCAGTACAGCAGCCACTCATTGCTGTGATTACTTTTACTGCTCGAATGGGAGAAAAATCTAATTATTGTCCTCACAAGTGAGAAATCCAAGCTGGCAAGTGACTGCTTTTCAAACTGTGCTTCGCCCTGGGTCAGACAGGAAGCCTCATGGGCCTTTGAGTGAGGAAGAAAACTTCCAGGACACTGCTCAGCTTTCCCAGAGGCACCTTGTCCTGCCCAAACAGTTGCTGAGGGAACCTAACTGCCACACTATAGTGCTACACATCCTACCCTACAGTTATTTTCTCATTGACAAGCACCAAGGCACCCTATGCTCCTGGAGGAAAAGTCCATAGTCTGCTATTGAGGCAGACATGGGAAGCAACTGCTTGCCCTGGGATTTGTAGTATGGAATGTTGTTATTCTGAGATTCTGCATGGAATCTTGTGACTAGGATTCCAGAATCTTGCTATTCTTTGGGGTTCTACTTCTACATGGAATGTTGCTACTCTTTGAGATTCTGCATGGAATCCTGTGACACTTTAGGATTCCAGAACCTTACTATTCTTTGGGGTTCTATATGGAATGTTGCTACTCTTTGGGGTTCTACATGGAATCTTGTCACTCTTTAGGATTCCAGAATCTTGCTATTCTTTGGGGTTCTATATGGAATGTTGCTACTCTTTGAGATTCTGCATGGAATCCTGTGACACTTTAGGATTCCAGAATCTTACTATTTTTGGGGGTTCTATATGGAATGTTGCTACTCTTTGAGATTCTGCATGGAATCTTGTGACACTTTAGGATTCCAGAATCTTACTATTTTTGGGGGTTCTATATGGAATGTTGCTACTCTTTGAGATTCTGCATGGAATCTTGTGACACTTTAGGATTCCAGAATCTTGCTATTCTTTGGGGTTCTACATGGAATGTTGCCACGATTTGGGTTCCTGTCAGGTACTTGTGACCTAGGCTGGCCACTGTTTAGGAAACAGGATACTGGGCTAGATGGTCCATTGGTCTGACCCTGTAGGGCTACTCATGTTCTTATAACAAGGCCTCACAGGATCCAAGGACTTGAGAAGCAGTTGGTGCACACATCCTAGTTTTAGGGCGAGACATTTAGGGGTCTGTATTCGAAGCGATTTAAAGGGGCAAAAACAGCTTTTGGCTGTTTAAGTCGCTTGTTCAGGACCAGCCGGACCTATTCAGTGGTACTTAATTGGATAGTCCTGCTGAAATTGCCCGGTTAGTGCCTAAGCTGGAACCGGCTATTTTGTGGGCATTCCCGGGACGGAGTCAATATTTAAGTGACAACCTATCGTTATGCAGCTCTTCTTAGCTGGTTAAGTGCTGAATATCGCAATTGGTTAAGGGCCCCTCTTTACTCAGCTGCGCTAGTGTTTTTAGTGCATGCTAACCGTGTACATAAGTACATAAGTATTGCCATACTGGGAAAGACCAAAGGTCCATCAAGCCCAACATCCTGTTTCCAACAGTGGCCAATCCAGGTCACAAATAGGCAAGATCCCAAAAAAGTACAAAACATTTTATACTGCTTATCCCAGAAATAGTGGATTTTCCCCAAGTCTATTTAATAACTGTCTATGGACTTTTCCTTTAGGAAGCTGTCCAAACCTTTTTTAAACTCCGCTAAGCTAACCGCCTTTACCACATTCTCTGGCAACGAATTCCAGAGTTTAATTACACGTTGAGTGAAGAAACATTTTCTCTGATTCATTTTAAATTTACTACATTGTAGCTTCATCGCATGCCCCCTAGTCCTAGTATTTTTGGAAAGCGTGAACAGTGTAAACACCCATAGGAATATTATGGGAATCTACACGGTTAATGTGCGCTAAAAATGCTAGCGTGGCTTAGTAAACAGGGTCCTACGTTTTAGCTGGTCACTTATGCCTGGATATTCAATGCCGGAGTCCAGACATGGCCAGGCATAAAGTCATCAGCGGCCAGTAATACACTGACTGCCACCATCTCAATATCTATCCCTTAGAACAGAGATTTGCAACCTTTTTCATCTCACGGCACACTGACAAGGCACTAAAATTGTCAAGGCACACCATGAGTTTTTTTTAAGGATATATATGTCCTCTTCAGCCCCTTCTTACCCTGCCCCTCGAGTTGGTCCCCTCTAACACACACACTTAACTTGAAAAAATAAAATACCCCACTAATCTATAATATCCTATATAATAGAACACACCTCCAACGTTCTGGAACTACGTGTCGTCAATCGAGGAGATGGAGCCTTACAGAGTGCACGAATGCTTCAAGGCTTGAAGGCTTCACTTTCTCACACACACACACACTCACTCTCTGTCTCTCACATACACTCTCTCTCACACATTCTCTCTCTCACACACAGACTCACACACGCACTCTCTCTGACACAAACACACACACTCTGTCTCTCTCTCACTCATTCTCTCTCACATACACACTCCATCTCTCACCCACACACTCTCTCTCTCTCAAACATACCGAGGAAAGGGGGGCATGGAACACGCTGGGGAGGAGAGGGAGGGGGGCATGGAACTCGGAGGGAAGGGGGGGCCAAGAGCTCAGAGGGGAGGAGAGAGAGGGGGAGAGGAGAGAAGAGGGAGGGAGGGAAGGGGGCTGCACCTCGGACGGAAGGAGGGGCCTGGAACTCGGAGGGGAGGAGAGGGAGGGAGGGAGGGAGGGAAGGAGGGGGTCATGGAACTCGGAGCCCCACACACACATACTCACTCTCTGTCTCTCACATACACTCTCTCTTACATACACTCTATCTCTCTCTCTCACACACACACACTCATTTTCACACACACATACACTCTGTCTCTCACGCTCTCTCTCTCTCTGACACAAACACACACACTCTGTCTGTCTCTCACTCATTCTCTCTCTCACTCATACACACACTCCATCTCTCACACACACTTTCTCTCTCTCACACACACACACTCTCTCTCTCTCTCTCTCAAACATACACACTCCGAGGAAAACCTTGCTAGCGCCCGTTTCATTTGTGTCAGAAATGGGCCTGTTTTACTAGTTGTTTCATAAAGGCAAGATAAAAAAATGTAAGAGCTCCTAAGAATTGAGAAAAAAGAAAGAAAGATCCAGCAGTCAGCTGCAGGAGAAAGAAGCCTCAACACCAGCTTTGATGGGCACTTCACTTACCCTGACCCAGAGAAGAAAAACAATTTTTGTCCATCCCCAACACTGGTATTCTGCACATATGTGAAAACTGAGCATTGGCGGATCAGGAAGCAGCTGCTGACTGGCCAGCCGTGCTTAGGAGCTTCTGGGCACTTTCAGGGACTTTAGCCAGTGGGGCTTGGGGTCCCCTAGTAGCCACCACAGCCACTGAGTCCCATGGCACACCAATGTGACATGGCACACTGGTTGAAAATCGCTGCCTTAGAATATATTTTAATTGCTGTCTTATTTGTTCGTCAGAAATAGCTCCGTTTTATGCATGTAGGTTGTTTGCCACATTAGATGGTTATGATCAGCGTTGTGGAATACGAATATTTTAAAAAAATTAAAAAAAATGAAGTACACAGTTACCACAGGTCAACGTAGCAAACAATAATCACAAAATTATACAATCAAAATAGAGTCATGAAAAAAAAAGCATTTTGCATATGAAAATGAAAACCTCTCATAAGCAGCTCAGTATCATTTCAGTATTAAAAATGTCATATTATAACGCCTCTTCCTCCGTGTCTGTGTTTTCCCAACCCTTTCCATCTCCAAATTATCTGATCCTATAGTGCCACGCTCCTCCCCACCCCCACCCCCACCCCCACCCCCACCACTCAATGCATGTTTTTAAGACCCAAGGGTCATTCCACAGGGAAAAGCCACTTTTCTGAAACATTTACAATTCCTTTGGCGTACGATTCCACTTGGGCGCAGTCAGTGAGGGTATCCTGTTCTTAAACATATTCCAAGAAACAGCAAGGAAAACGATCCGCAAACTCCAAGATGGAAAACAGAAAAGCAGATCAGTAGTAGATATAAATAAACTTTATTGATGGTGTAAAGAAATTGCCCGACACGGGCCGTGTTTCGCCCAGAAGGGCTGCGTCAGGGGCAGGGGAAGGAAGACTTCAAAGGAGGTGCCCAGATTTCTACTGACTGCTGCGGACTCTTAGCTTCTCTTAGGCTTGCAATTCATGAAATTGCTGATCAGGATCAGTGCACTGGTACTGAGGCTCTGAAGAATAAGCGAAGGAGCTCGGAGAACGAGAGAGAGCCTTCAAATGAGTGTGAGACACTCCTCATGAGAGAGAGAAGCTCAAAGAGCGTGAGAGGGACAGAGTACTGGGACAGAGCAAAGGTCCATCAAGCCCAGCATCCTGTTTCCAACAGCGGCCAATCCAGGTCACAAATACCTGACAAGATCCCCAAAAAGTACAAAACATTTCATGCTGCTTATCCCAGAAATAAGCAGTGAATTTTCCCCAAGTCCATTTTAATAATGGTCTATGGATTTTTACTTGAGGAAGCTATCCAAACCTTTTTTAAACCCCACAAAGCTAACCGCATTTACCACATTCTCTGGCAATGAATTCCAGAGTGAAGAAAGATTTTCTCCAATTTGTTTTAAATTACTACTTTGTAGCTTCATTGAATACCCCCTAGTCTTGGTATTTTTGGAAAGAGTAAACAGACGCATCACGTCTACCCTTTCCACTCCACTGATTAGTTTATAGACCTCTATCATATCTCCCCTCAGCCGTCTTTTCTCCAAGCTGAAGAGCCCCAGCCACTTTAGCCTTTCCTCATAGGGAAGTCATCCCATCCCCTTTACCATTTTCGTTGCCCTTCTTTGCACCTTTTCTAATTCCACTATGATGCGGTGACCAGAATTGAATACAATATTCGAGGTGCGGTCGCACCATGAAGCAATACAAAGGCATTATAACTCTTTCTCCATTCCTTTCCTAATAACACCTTCAAATGAGTGTCACACACTCCTCATAAGTGAGAGATTGGGCTCAAAGATTGTGAGAGTAGGAGAGCCTTCAAATGAGTGACACACTCCTAATGAGTGTGAGAATAAAGATGAATGTGATACGTTCCTAATGAGTGAGATTTGGCATCTCTGATAATCATATTTTGTCTTCCGGCACCAGCTCTGCAGGAGTAGAAGCATATTGTGATAGAAGTTTCAGCATTGGGCTGCCTTGACCTCACACTCTGATAGGCTCTACAGCATGGAGGGCCACACCGTTGCCTCTTGTATGGTTTTCCACGGTAAAGGAAATCTCAAGCAGGAGGCCAGCACAGAGATATGAAGGAGGCCGATGGGTGAATTTGAGCAGCAGCGATAGGGGGCGGTGGTGGGGGGCATAGTGGGGTTGGGAGAGATTCCCCTGACACCCATTGCCTACGTAAATTCAACCCTGGGGAGACCTGTTGTTAGCAACGCCCTTCTGCATTTAATGCAAAATGTAGTTCCTCCATTTAAGGATATCCCCCAGCCAGTTGGATTTTCAAGATATCTACAATAAATAGGCAACAGATAAATTAGCATATGCTTGGTCTCTCCACTGGTTTCGTTTATTTCGTTTATTTGTGTCTTTCGATACAATACAGCAAAGCAGTGTACAAAGACACAGTGAACAGAGAGGAAGGGTTAAATGTTGAAGTCCAAGAGAAACCAAGCAGCATGAGGATTCCTCTCATGCATATCCTTTCTGGAGATCCTGGAATGTCGGCAGGCTTGGGATCCCCAGGACAGGTTTGGGAAGCCCATAGTTTAATGCTATATCTTGGGGAGCACTGCAGCGCAGACACAGTTTAAAATTTACTTGACTGAAATCTCTCTTCAGCAGCGGAAGAATAGGAGCTGGATGTCAATGAATGTTACAGAGTAGATTCCAGGCAGGGGAGTGATCCAGAGACAATTCCAAAATGAATATCCTATATAATAATTCTCACCTTCAACGTTCTGACTTGCTGCCTGGGACCGTGGCTCATTCCGAGTTGGTCTGCTAGGCTCCATAGATCAGGCTGACATCACCATAGCCATTATGATGTCAACTTCAGAACCCGGGAAAAAAAACTTGCCTCACTGCTGATCGATGTCCAGAGGAGGGTCGCTGGACATGGGTGGCTGGAGGGGGGGGCAGGGGAGAGAGGAGGGTCGCAGGACATGGGTGGCTGCAGGGGAGGCAGGGGGTCACTGGACATGGGTGGCAGGGGAGAGAGGAGGTTCACTGGACATAGGTGGCTGCAGTGAGCACAGGTGGAGAGGAGGGTCGCAGGACATGGGTGGCTGCAGGGGAGGCAGGGGGTCGCTGGACATGGGTGGCTGCAGGTGGGCAGGGGAGAGAGGAGGGTCGCTGGACATGGGTGGCAGGGGAGAGAGGAGGTTCACTGGACATAGGTGGCTGCAGTGAGCACAGGTGGAGAGGAGGGTCGCTGGACATGGGTGGCTGGAGGGGGGGCAGGGGAGAGAGGAGGGTCGCAGGACATGGGTGGCTGCAAGGGAGGCAGGGGGTCGCTGGACATGGGTGGCTGCAGGTGGGCAGGGGAGAGAGGAGGGTCGCTGGACATGGGTGGCAGGGGAGGATCACTGGACATAGGTGGCTGCAGTGAGCACAGGTGGAGAGGAGGGTCGCTGGACATGGGTGGCTTCAGGGGGGCAGGGGAGAGAGGAGGGTCGCAGGACATGGGTGGCTGCAGGGGGGCATGGGGTTGCTGGACATGGGTGGCTGGAGGGGGGCAGGGGAGAGAGGAGGCTCGCTGGACATGGGTGGCTGGAGGGGAGGCAGGGGAGAGAGGAGGTTCACTGGACATAGGTGGCTGCAGTGGGCGCAGGGGGAGAGGAGGGTCGCTGGACATGGGTGGCTGCAGGGGAGCCGAGGAAAACCTTGCTAGCACCCGTTTCATTTGTGTCAGAAACGGGCCTTTTTTACTAGTAAATAAATAAAAGAAATAATCTGAAAATCTGCAGCTCCAGTGGCGATCCATTCAAGGTGTGTGTGTATGTTGCATACGCACTCCAGGGCCGTCGAGAAGTGGGGCAGGGAGGGCAAAATTCCCCTGGGCCTGACCTCCAAGCGTCCTCTCCTCGGCAGTGTTCCTGCAAGCTATTGGCAGCATCAAAAAAGAAAGCAACCTGCCTCCAGCTGACCTCGGACGTCTCCCCTCTGCTTTGTCCGGCTTCCTCTGACACAACTTCCTGTGTCCGCACAGGCGGGACACACAGCAGAGGAAACATGTCGGAGGACAGCCAGAGGTAAGTTATTTCTTTGTTGATGCTGCCTGCAGCCGGATCGCTGCCAAGGGGAGGAGGGAAAGAAAAGAAATATTGAACCAGGCGGGGTGCGGTAGTAGCAGCGGCAGGTGGTGAAGGAGTCAGCGGTGGGCAGGTGGCAGCAGCAATGGTAGGGTGCATTTTTTGCCCCGGACCCAGGGGCCACGATGCACCCTCTGCCAGACAGTTGATCTACATTCACCTTTCTGTCCCCCCACCCCCATGCTTTAAAATCACCTTCACTTGCAGCCTGCACCAGGACTTTCTCTTTGAACCATCCCGCCCCTTCTGATGCAACTTCCTTTTTTGTGAAGGGTGAGAAAGTCCCAGTGTGTCAGTTGCCCAGGTGAAGAGTGAAGACAGGAGCAGAGGTGATTTTAAGGTATAGAGGAATGAGGGGGGGCAGGAGCAGTGGTGTAGCCAAGGGTGGGCCTGGGTGGGCCACGGCCCACTCTCTTAGGGTTCAGGCCAACCCAACAGTAGCACACGTTTAGTGGTATCTGGTGGGGATCCCAAGCTCCACCAGCTGAAGACTTCCCCCTGATGGTAACGAAAACGCTACTCTCCATGATACCGGCACCTGCGCATGCTCAGTTTTCAGGGCATGTCTGCTGCAGACTTCCAAGGTGGAAAGAAGCGTTTTCCTGCCAGCTGAGATATTTTTTGGTGGATGAAGGGGAGGGGGAACACTTGGTTCCCACCCACTTCTTGCCTAGGCCCACCCAAAATCTGTTGTCTGGCTACGCCCAGGGGGCAGGAGATACACCTCCTGTTAAACTTTTCTGGCTACGCCACTGTGCAGTTACCCAGAGTTTGGAAACGACAGGGTTGGTATTCAAAGCCGTTTAACCAAGCAAATCATGCTGACTGGACCAAGCGGCACATACCCAATATTGCCTCTGAATATCCATGCAGACCCACTATGGCAACATCCAGTTAGTGCCAGGGCAGTCAGGGGCAAAACTGGGTCTGATATTCAATGGGGTAGATTTGTCTAAACCCAAGAATTATAGACCAGAGGTAAGCATACCATCGTTTGCTAAACTTATTGAATTTGTGGTGAATACTCAACTTTGTGATTACTTGAGTAGATTTGATGTTCTTCACATAGTAACATAGTAAATGACGGCAGATAAAGACCTGTACGGTCCATCCAGTCTGCCCAACAAGATAAACTCATTTTACATGGTATGTGATACTTTAGATCCGGGTTTGATTTGTCCTTGCCATTCTCAGGGCATAGACTGTAAAAGTCTGCCCAGCACTGTTCTTATACGAAAAGTTCTGAAGATTCTGGAATCCTAAAGAGTTACAAGATTCTGGAATCCCAGCTAGTAGCAACATTCCATGTAGAACCCCAAAAAGTAACATAGTAACATAGTAAATGACAGCAGATAAAGACCTGAATGGTCCATCCAGTCTGCCCAAGATAAACTCATTTTACATGGTATGTGATACTTTATATGTAGACCTGAGTTTGATTTGTCCTTGCCTTTCTCAGGGCACAGACTGTAGAAGTCCGCCCAGCACTGTTCTTGTACTAAGTTCTGAAGCTAACATCGAAGCTCCTTAAAATTTACACTCCAGCCCATCCCTATCTATTCAGTCACAATCAGGGCGTAGACTGTAGAAGTCTGCCCAGCTCCCTTCGCCACCCAATGTTCGCTAAGATTCCATAGATCCTTCTAAACAGGATTCCTTTGTGTTTATCCCACCCATGTTTGAATTCCATTACCATTTTCATCTCCACCACCTCCCGCGGGAGGGCATTTCACATATCCACCACCCTCTCTGTGAAAAAATACTTCCTGACATTAGTCCTGAGTCTGCCCCCCTTCCACCTCAATTCATGTCCTCTAGTTCTATCGCCTTCCCGTCTCCAGAAAAGGTTCGTTTGCGGATTAATACCTTTCAAATATTTGAACGTCTATCTCGTATCCTTTCCTCCAAGGTATACGTGTTCATGTCAGCAAGTCTCTCCTCGTACAGTTTGCAACACAAATCCCATACCATTTTCGTAGCTTTTCTTTGCACCACTTCCAGTCTTTTTACATCTTTAGCAAGATACAGCTTCCAAAACTGAACACAATACTCCAAGTGCTTTAGACGTTTCACAGTACCGAAACTTTGCAGCTGAAAATGGTGACAGAAATTAGGCTGACTCTTGATAAGGGAAAGCAAATGATTCTGTTACAATTTGATATTTCAACCACCTTTGATGAGGCGAATCATGATCAATTGCTGAGAAGGCTTAGATTGGCGTGAACGGGACAGAATTAAAATGATTTAGTGAGTTTTGGCAGAGTAAGAAAGGACTCTTAAGTTACTCGCACAGTAGAATGCAGATTGCGGAGTCCCCCAGGGGTCACTGTTATCACCCTCTCGGTTTAATATCTACTGGAGTACAATGGAAACTGTACTGCCTACTTTGGGAGTAATGTTCTCTTCATATGCTGATGATATTTTTCTCTTACGTGAAGCTCGGGAAAAGTCTGAAGTCACTATGATATTTTTGAAGGAAATCGTTATTAAGACCGATAATTGAGCCAAGGTTCGTTTTTTTAAAACTGAATAGACTAAAGACTAGGGTTGTCTGGTTTGGAGATTATGAGACGTTGCCAGCGAAGAGTTTGGAATTGGGAACAGGTGAGATAGTAGTGATTGAAGGTCGTTCAAAAGTGTTGGGAGTTATCATCGATTCAGGTTTAACTTTTGAATTACAAGTGAAGACCTTATAAAAAAAAGTTTGTTTCTGATTACGGCAGTGAAGAGTGATTTGCTCTAAGCTCCACCCAAATCATTTTAGAACAGTGACTCTGGCAGTTTTGATTACTGCAACTGCTCTCTGGGGGGGTCTTGCTACAAAGTATTTGGAGCAAAGATTTATTTAGATTTTGCTCACACCTTTTTCAGTAGTAGCTCAAGGTGAGTTACATTCAGGTACTCAGGATATTTCTCAGTCCAAGGAGGGCTCACAATCTAAGTTTGTACCTGAGGCAATGTGCCCAAGATCACAAGGAGCAGCAGTGGGATTTGAACCAGCCACCTCTGGATTGCAAGACCAGTGCTCTAACCACTAGGCCACTCTTCCATTCTTGCAGAATACAGCTACAAGATTTATGGTTTGGGAAAGTATGCAAGAGCATCCCCCTTAATAAGGGAGCTACACTGGCTTCCTGTGTACTTAGGATTACAATTTAAGCTAGTTTGTATGATGTATTTTTTTTAATTGTAATTCTCCTGAATGAAGGAATTCTTGTTTGTAATCTGCTTAGAATCTTTTTTTTTAACTTAGCAGAACCACATAGTATAGGGCAATGCCTGAATAAGTTACCTGGAGAGTAGGACCATATATAAAGGGAATGGGACTTGATATACTGCCTTTATCTGGGTTTTTTGTTTTTTGCAACTACATTCAAAGGGTTTACATAGAATATACAGGTACATATTTGTACCTGGGGCAATGGAGGGTTAAGTGATTTACCCAGAGTCACACAAGGAGCTGCAGTGGGAATTGAATCCAGTTCCCCAGGATCAAGGGCCACTGTGCTAACCACTAGGCTACTCCTCCACTAGCAACATTCCGTCTAGAATCTCAAATAGTAACAACAGAATCTCAAACAGTAGCCAACATTCCATGCAATATCTCAAACAGTAGCAACATTCCATTTAGAATCTTAGATAGTAGCAACATTCCATTTAGAATCTGAAATAGGGAAAGGGAAATGGGACTTGATATACTGCCTTTCTGTGGTCTTTGCAACTACATTCAAAGCAGTTTACAATGGAGGATTAAATGACTTGCCCAGAGTCACAAGGAGATGCAGTAAGAATCAAACCCAGTTCCCCAGGATCAACGGCCGCTGTGCTAACCACTAGGCTACTCCTCCACTAGCAACATTCCATGTAGAATCTTGGGAAATGGGACGATACACTGCCTTTTTACATAGTATTTACAGGTATTTATTTGTACCTGGGGCAATGGAGGGCTAAGTGACTTGCGACTAGGCTACTCCTCCAAACTATGCCTGGACAGTTACTGGGTGTCACCCTGAATATTGGCGGTATCTGGCTAATATCTGGGCCCCACCAAACACCCAGATAAGGGCTGGCACTGAATACGCAACTGTAATATGGCAGTCATTGTTTCAAATATTAACCACAGCAGGCTCAATATGACTTGGTGCATTTATAAAGACTTGAAATGTTAGAATAGAGTGACAGGGGACAGCTGGATTTCACAGCAAAAGAATAGTTTCACGCTCCACAAAGGAGCTGCACAGAACTTCCTCTAGTGACATCTAAGGGCATTCCCAGAGATCAGGGGCAAGATGTGTTTGATGGTTTCAACGGACACAGTGCAAAGGTCCTCCTACCGAGTGTCACAACCCAGGAATAATGTCACCAGGCTGGATCACTCCTAAAACCAGAGAGTGTCACAACTGAGGAATAATGTCACCAAGGCTGGATCACTCTTGGAACCAAGGAGTGTCACAACTGAGGAATAATGTCACCAGACTGGATCACTCCTGGAACCAAGGAGTGTCATAACTGAGGAATAATGTCACCAGACTGGATCACTCCTAAAACCAGAGAGTGTCACAACTGAGGAATAATGTCACCAAGGCTGGATCACTCCTGGAACCAAGGAGTGTCACAACTGAGGAATAATGTCACCAGACTGGATCACTCCTAGAAACAGAGAATGTCACAACTGAGAAGTAATGTCACCAGGCTGGATCACTCCTAAAACCAGAGAGTGTCACAACTGAGGAATAATGTCACCAGACTGGATCACTCCTAGAACCAGAGAGTGCACAACTGAGGAATAATGTCACCAAGGCTGGATCACTCCTGGAACCAAGGAGTGTCACAACTGAGGAATAATGTCACCAGACTGGATCACTCCTAAAACCTGAGAGTGTCACAACTGAGGAATAATGTCACCAAGGCTGGATCACTCCTGGAACCAAGGAGTGTCATAACTGAGGAATAATGTCACCCCAGAGAATATCACAACCAACCTAGGAATAATGTCACCAAGCAGGACCAATCTTGAGCACGGAAAATGTTGCAACCCAGGACTAATGTACCTCAGGCAGGACTACGCCTGACCCCAGTGAACATCACAGCCTGGGAATACTGTGCACCTGACAGAATCTTCACTTCCATTTCATTCTCATTGTGCTTGTAGTGTACAAGAGAATTTGTGAAAAACGTACACAGAATAGAAAACCTGTCCTCCTTATCTCCATGCTAAGGAACCCTGGATACTGCAGTATCTGATTTGTCAGCAAAACAAACCTATGAAGAATCAGAGTGAGACAGAAAACTTTTATACCTGCTACAACAAAAAAATATATATATTCTACAATGCCAGACAGAACCGTAGAAAGAAGGGAGGCTGTAATCATAAGGACCTCTGTGTAGCCATCAACACGGCAGCCAGCAAAATTTGATTGTATCCTAGCACTGGGCATACATCCGTGCTTCACCTGTGAGAGTGTAGTGCTAGGAAGGGATGCATAAAACCAGTCTTCCTTGATGGTAATCAATAGAAATAGAATAAAATAAAACATGGAAAAGAAAATAAGATGATACCTTTTTTATTGGACTAACTTAAAACATTTCTTGATTAGCTTTCGAAGGTTGCCCTTCTTGGTCAGATCAGAAATAAGCAAATGTTGATAGATGACAGTATATATAAGTGAAACATCAAAGCATTTCAGTGACAGTGTAACAGGATGAGGGTGGGTTAGGTGAGGGACAGGGAGAGCTGGGTGGTGATAAGAGGGTGACAAAGCAGTAGAATTTTATGGTTTATAATGGGCTAGAAACCCCAGATCTTTGTTAAATCCTGCCTGGTGGGTGTCTTACCTTCCTGTATTGTTTTAAAGTTCCCTTTTAGTATTCTCACCAGAAAATCACTGGTACAGTGTTCTGGTTTTGTAAAGTGCTGCCCCACAGAGGTGACATCCTGATTGGATCTGGCATTTTTCATATGATGTCTATGTAAATTAAATCTCTTCTTTAGCATCTGGTTTGTTTTGATTTTATTCTATTTCTATTGATTACCTTAAAAAGCGGACTAGCACGGCTACCACATCTCTCTACTCAAGATGGAAGTCTTCCTTGAGAATCTGGATCATTTGCAGATCTTGCAGTAAACAGAATAAGATGCTTAATGTATACTGAAAGAAACCAGATTTTATGGTGGATGGAACCATTTCTGTCGGATTATGTGCAAATAAAAATACAATCCCATGTTTGCACCAGTCTCCAAAACTTTTCCAAATCACTGCCTTCAATGAGTTGCAACAAGTTAGAGCCTCTGCTAAAATGGTTATACTTCCTCTTCCTGGGCAATATAAATATTTAACGTTACTGAAAGCGTTTGAAATCTACGCTCCATATAGGCATCACATTGATATATGTAAAGCATAAATACAGCAGATAGAGCTGAAAAACAGATCTCCCATCAGAACCCCAAGCAGGCATAATACTAATACACGTGTGTACGAACACAGCA
Source organism: Microcaecilia unicolor (assembly GCF_901765095.1). Taxonomy (NCBI): domain Eukaryota; kingdom Metazoa; phylum Chordata; class Amphibia; order Gymnophiona; family Siphonopidae; genus Microcaecilia; species Microcaecilia unicolor. Next base: position 107,614 of record NW_021963096.1, on the reverse strand, counting down.
CAGACAGCTGGAGAGCAAATCTTTGCATCACACATGCACATAAAGCATGAATAAAGCACTGACAGCTGAAAAGGATATTCAAAGTACAACTATTAGAACAGCTGTGTCCTTACAATTGTTTCACACACACTCTCTCTCTCTCACACACACACACAGTCAGTGTCTTTCTCTCTCTTACTCTCACACACTGTCTCTCACACAGTCTCACACTGTATCACATTCACTCTCTATGTGTCACACAGTCACTCTCAAACACTCTCTCGATCTCATACACTCTCTCGGTCTCACAGTATCGCACACATACTCTCACACTCTATCTATCCCACACACTCTCTCTCTCTCTCACAGACACACTCGCACCCACACTCACTCTCTCTCTGTCACACACACACACTCACACATTCACTCTCTCTCTCACAAAGTCACTCTCACACACACTCTCTCAAACATACACACTCCGAGGAAACCCTTGCTAGCGCCCGTTTCATTTGTGTCAGAAACGGGCCTTTTTTGTACTAGTTTTTAATATATTGTATATCTACATAACAGAATATTTTAAAAAGGGGAAGGAAACAGTTATTGTAAGAAACTGACAAGTTTACAGGGTAATCTCCTTGTGGCTGAATGACTCCCTGGCTTAATCTCACGTTTGGTACCCAGTTCAGTGCACATCCACCTCCCAAGGGAACCCCCCCCCCCCCCCCAACCGTTTAAAATGACCCCGAACGTCTCTGAGAGTCAGGGCAAAATCGAGTAGTGACAGGACAAAGGTTTAAGATTATTTCGAGGTTCCGATGCCAAGAAACTTTATCTGTGCACATAACTACTGGTTAACTATTAATCCACAGTGGCACAGTTTGCTATTTAGGGCCAAAATTCTCAACATTTTCTTTGCCCCTGGGAATAAGTCGCCTGTACAGGATACAAGAGAAGCATCCCAAGGCCCTGCAAGCAAGTCGCTTATTCTGTGCCAGGGAGTGCCTCTGCAAAAAAAACAAAGAAACAAAAAACCCCAGCTTGTCATTCAGATCCAGTAGATCCAGTTCCACCATGAATTAGCCCTCAGTGGTGTAGCTTTATAAATCTGTCCTCAACAGACTCACTACCACTTGTCCTGCTAACATCCCATCCTAAGACTCAGATATAAGTACATAAGTAATGCCACACTGGGAAAAGACCAAGGGTCCTTCGAGCCCAGCATCCTGTCCACGACAGCGGCCAATCCAGGCCAAGGACACCTGGCAAGCTTCCCAAACGTACAAACATTCTATACATGTTATTCCTGGAATTGTGGATCTTTCCCAAGTCCATTTAGTAGTGGTTTATGGACTTGTCCTTTAGGAAACCGTCTAACCCGTTTTTAAACTCTGCCAAGCTAACCGCCTTTACCACGTTCTCCGGCAACGAATTCCAGAGTTTAATTACGCGTTGGGTGAAGAAAACGTTTCTCCAATTTGTTTTAAATTTACTACACTGTAGTTTCATCGCATGCCCCCTAGTCCTAGTATTTTAGGAAAGCGTGAACAGACGCTTCACATCCACCTGTTCCACTCCACTCATTATTTTATATACCTCTATCATGTCTCCCCTCAGCCATCTCTTCTCCAAGCTGAAAAGCCCTAGCCTCCTTAGTCTTTCTTCAACTAGTGCTCTGGGGGGGGGGGGGGGGGGGGGGAGGAGGGGCTACATTTGATCAGTATCCCCGAAGAATATGCCGAGGATAAATTTACCTATATTGAAGACTCGGAGATGCAGACTTATATCTCATGCATATTTACTGGCTGTAGGGTCCCTGAGACAGCTCGGAAGCCTTGCACTAGAGAGTGCACTGCTAGAGACCCCTGTGGCTTGAGCCAGAGACACTGAGCCAAGGTCACACAGCACATCTGTCTCCCGAAAACGAGGTTAAGGAATGGGAGTCAGACATTTGTAACCTTATTACTTCCCAGGTACGGTTACAGACTGCATCTGGACTTTGTCATATTACACTCAAAGAGGTTTTTTTTTGTCTTCCCTGGCAGAGGCAGTCCCTCCCCCACCCGGGCTCTTCTAAGCAGTGAACTTTGGATCTGTCCCAAAGAGACTCGCCCATATCTGCTTTAAACACAATTTTCTGAATTCTGATAAGGGGGACACTGACTTATTATCAAGGTTGCAAACGTTTCTGCACCGCAGGACTACGTCCAGGCAGTAACCAGAGAGGTTTCCAGTGGAAATCCAGGCACTTTTCATAGTCCCAAAACAGGATCCTTCCTTCCCCTGCAGTCTCCACCACCTAAAATTAAAGAGGGGGGCAAATCCTGGCTGCCCGAGTCCCTAATATCCTTAATACATTAGCAATGCTCAATAATTCACAGAAAAGAAAAACTTGCTATTAGCTATTATCACTGCCGTGCTCACTATGCCAGCTACACTCCCCGGGGCTCTGTCACTTGCAGTTTGCCCTGAATTGCACAGTGTGTTTGCAGTTCCCATGACTGAACCTAAACTCCAGCCACTGAGGAGCTAAACCAGCCCCAAAGCGAGCACACAGAGCAGCCTTGCAAAGGGACAGACCTGAGATGCCTCCTCCGATCACCACCACGTCCTGTTTGGTGCCCATGATCTTTGCTTTCCTGCTGCTGTTGCCTGCTGCTGGATCAGGCGGGGAGCTGGCAGAGGAATGATGAAGCTGGCCAGGGACTCCCTCAGTGACAGCCAGAGGGGAAGGGCAGCAGCTCCTGCTCACAGCACGTCAGCTGGGTGGCCATCTTGTGCTGGGCAAAAGGAGGGAATGGGAGGGGTTTTGAACCTACGTGTCAGTGCATGGGGGTATTTCTGCTCCAGTTTCATTTTACAACCTGGAGAAAGGGACTGGGAGCCATAAAATAAAACAGAGATTTATGCTCATTTATTGATTAGGATTTATTTACAGCCTTTTTGAAGGAATTCACTCAGGGGTCCTTTTACTAAGGTGCGCTGAAGAATTGTCTGTGGTAGTGTAGACACGTGTTTTTATTTATTTATTTAATTTTATTTGTTACATTTGTGTCCCACATTTTCCCACCTATTTGTAGGCTCAATGTGGCTTACATAGTACCGGAGAGGCGTTTGCAGACTCCTGTGTAAACAAATTAATACAAAGTGATATTGTGGTAAGATAAAGTATTTTTTATTGTTAACCACATTGATCAATTTGTTTTGCATTAGCAGTATATCAACTATAACTACCGTGTTTCCCTGAAAATAAGACACTGTTTTATATTAATTTTTGCCCCCCGAAATGCGCTAGGTCTTATTTCAGGGGCTGTCTTATTTTTCGGGGAAACATCGGGGTTGGCCTGCCCGCCCTCCGTCGCTCCCGGAACTAACCTTAAACGCCTCCTTTCACCTTCGCAGCAAGCAACAGCAGGGCAGGCCACTCCTTCCTTCCTTGTCCCGCCCTCGCCTGATGTAACGTCCGCGAGGGCGGGGCACGGAAAGAAGGAGAGGTCTGTCCTGCTGCTGCTTGCTGCGAAGGTGAAAGGAGGAGTTTAAGGTTAGTTCCGGGAGCGACGGAGGGCGGGTGGGGCGGCCTTGTCCAGCTCTCGGCGGCCCTGCTTTCAAACAAAAATTTGCTAGGTCTTACTTTCAGGGGAGGCCTTGTATCTAGCAATTCAGGAAAACCTCTACTAGGTCTTATTTTCGGGGGATGTCTTACTTTCGGGGAAACAGGGTATAAACTTGAGTAACTGATTATTCTGCTGTTTACAAAGGAAGCACTTGTTAATCAACTTAATTTTAATAGAGCATTAACATCATATCTGTTATTTGAATGTTTCACTGGTATTATGCAGACATCATATTATATCTGTTGTTTGAATATTCTATGCTGTCTATTATGGTATCAATCTATATAAATGAGAGGTGACCCACTCACCCACAAATGCGTCCAAGCCCCGCCTCCACCAGCTCCAGAATCAGAAAGGAGGAGGAGTCAGAGGCGGGGAGAGGGGCGGAGAGTACACAAAACAGCCTGAACGTACGTGGAGAGGACGGGGCTTGGGAATCGGAGGGGGCAGGAGGAACGATTGAAGGCCCCCCCTCCCCGACGTTGCCGCCGCTTCCCTCTGTGCCGGGCCCCTTGCACTGACATGACAGCGCCTCTCACCTCCGTGTGAAAGCGCTGCAGGCAGCAGAAGATCGATCTTCTGCTGCCTGCGGCGCTTTCACACGGAGGTGAGAGACGCTGTCATGTCAGTGCAGAGGGCCCGGCATGGAGGGGGGCGGGAGCGGCGGCGAGGAGGGTTGCTGGACATGGGGGGAGGGCAGGGGAGAGAGGAGGGTTGGTGGATGGGGGGCCAGGGGAGAGAGGAGGGCTGCTGGACATGGGGGGGGGGAGGGCAGGGGAGAGAGCGGGGTTGGTGGATGGGGGGAGGCCATAGGAAAGAGGAGGGTTGCTGGACATGGGGGGAGGGCAGGGGACAGAGGAGGGTTGCTGGACATGGGGGGAGGGCAGGGGAGAGAGGAGGGTTGGTGGATGGGGGGGCCAGGGGAGAGAGGAGGGCTGCTGGACATGGGGGGAGGGCAGGGGAGAGAGGAGGGTTGGTGGACGGGGGTCCAGGGGAGAGAGGAGGGCTGCTGGACATGGGGGGGGGGGGGAGGGCAGGGGAGAGAGCGGGGTTGGTGGATGGGGGGAGGCCATAGGAAAGAGGAGGGTTGCTGGACATGGGGGGAGGGCAGGGGACAGAGGAGGGTTGCTGGACATGGGGGGAGGGCAGGGGAGAGAGGAGGGTTGGTGGATGGGGGGGCCAGGGGAGAGAGGAGGGCTGCTGGACATGGGGGGGGGAGGGCAGGGGAGAGAGCGGGGTTGGTGGATGGGGGGAGGCCATAGGAAAGAGGAGGGTTGCTGGACATGGCGGGAGGGCAGGGGACAGAGGAGGGTTGCTGGACATGGGAGGAGGGCAAGGGAGAGAGGAGGGTTGGTGGACGGGGGGGGGGCAGGGGAGAGAGGAGGGCTGATGGACATGGGGGGGGAGGGCAGGGGAGAGAGCGGGGTTGGTGGATGGGGGGAGGCCATAGGAAAGAGGAGGGTTGCTAGACATGGGGGGAGGGCAGGGGAGAGAGCGGGGTTGGTGGATGGGGGGAGGCCATAGGAAAGAGGAGGGTTGCTGGACATGGGGGGAGGGCAGGGGAGAGAGCGGGGTTGGTGGATGGGGGGAGGCCATAGGAAAGAGGAGGGTTGCTGGACATGGGGGGGGGAGGGCAGGGGAGAGAGCGGGGTTGGTGGATGGGGGGAGGCCATAGGAAAGAGGAGGGTTGCTGGACATGGGGGGGGGAGGGCAGGGGAGAGAGCGGGGTTGGTGGATGGGGGGAGGCCATAGGAAAGAGGAGGGTTGCTGGACATGGCGGGAGGGCAGGGGACAGAGGAGGGTTGCTGGACATGGGGGGGAGGGCAGGGGAGAGAGCGGGGTTGGTGGATGGGGGGAGGCCATAGGAAAGAGGAGGGTTGGTGGACGGGGGGGGCAGGGGACAGAGGAGGGTTGCTGGACATGGGAGGAGGGCAAGGGAGAGAGGAGGGTTGGTGGACGGGGGGGGGCAGGGGAGAGAGGAGGGCTGATGGACATGGGGGGGGAGGGCAGGGGAGAGAGCGGGGTTGGTGGATGGGGGGAGGCCATAGGAAAGAGGAGGGTTGCTGGACATGAGGGGAGGGCAGGGGACAGAGGAGGGTTGCTGGACATGGGGGGAGGGCAGGGGACAGAGGAGGGTTGGTGGACAGGGGGGCCAGGGGAGAGAGGAGGGCTGCTGGACATGGGGGGGGAGGGCAGGGGAGAGAGCAGGGTTGGTGGACGGAGGGAGGCCATAGGAAAACAAAAAACTCGCCTGTTTTAACGGGCTTAATGGTTAGTTGTTTATATTGTGACATTTTCAAGTTCTCTCATTTATTGTACTTATGTTTATATTTGGGCATTTTACTATAAAAATGTAGTACATGAGCTTTTCAGGTTGTTTAACCCTTTTTCATAAAAGCATTAATCGTGCGTTATGCATTGGAAGAGCCAATGTTTTTCTTTCTCATAGCAACAGTATTGAAAATAAGTCATTTGCCTCTTTTCTTTCTTTTTTTTTTTTTTTAGAAAAAAACGGTCTCCTGTACACAAAACAAAAAGGTAAATCAACTAATATTTGCAAAATTTTGAAGCGCCATGTACAACAGTCTGCCCTCCCCCCGTGTTCAGTTTTGGAGGCCGTACTTTGCGAAGGATGTTAAAAAAATGGAAGCGGTACAAAGAAAAGCTACGAAAATGGTATGGGATTTGCGTTACAAGACTTATGAGGAGAGACTTGATGACCTGAACATGTATACCTTGGAGGAAAGGAGAAACAGGGGTGATATGATACAGACGTTCAAATATTTGAAAGGTATTAATCCGCAAACGAACCTTTTCCGTAGATGGGAAGGCGGTAGAACTAGATACGAGATTGAAGGGGGGCAGACTCAAGAAAAATGTCAGGAAGTATTTTTTCACGGCGAGAGTAGTGGATGCTTGGAATGCCCTCCCGCGGGAGGTGGTGGAAATGAAAATGGTAACGGAATTCAAACATGAGTGGGATAAACATAAAGGAATCCTGTTCAGAAGAAATGGATCCTAAGGAGCTTAGCCGAGATTGGGTGGCAGAGCCGGTGGTGGGAGGCGGGGATGGTGCTGGGCAGACTTATACAGTCTGTGCCAGAGCCAGTGGTGGGAGGCGGGGCTGGTGGTTGGGAGGCGGGAAATACTGCTGGACAGACTTATACAGTCTGTGCCCTGGAAAAGACAGGTACAAATCAAGGTAAGGTATACACATATGAGTTTATCGTGGGCAGACTAGATGGACCGTGCAGGTCTTTTTCTGCCGTCATCTACTATGTTACTATGTTACTATGCAACAGCACTTTCAAATTGTCAGTAAATTAATTTTTCTGAGTTGATTCCCCTTTTGTTTTATGGAGAGAGCACCAGTTTTTCTTTGGAGGGAGGGTCACATCAGATGGTAAGCTGAGCAGGGCGGTTATGTTAGCCTGATCTGCTTGGAGGCCCCTCTTGTCTCCCCCCATATTAATGGAATAAAAGCACCAGGAGTGGCCTAGTGGTTAGGGTGGTGGACTTTGGTCCTGGGGAACTGAGTTCAATTCCCACTTCAGGCACAGGCAGCTCCTTGTGACTCTGGGCAAGTCACTTAACCCTCCATTGCCCCATGTAAGCCGCATTGAGCTTGCCAGGAGTGGGAAAGCACGGGGTACAAATGTAACAAAAATAAAATAGATACTATTGGAGATTCTACATGGAATGTTGCTATTCCATTCTTTCTTCTATGTTTGTGCAGCGCTGCGTATGCCTTGTAGCGCTATAGAAATGCTAAATAGTAGTAGTATTCCACTAGCAACATTCCATGTAGAAGGCTGCGCAGGCTTCTGTTTCTGTGAGTCTGACGTCCTGCAAGTACGTACGTGCAGGACGTCAGACTCACAGAAGCAGAAGCCTGTGCGGCCACATTGGTGATCTGCAAGGGCCGACTTCCACATGGAATGTTGCTGCTAGTGGAATAGCAACATTCCATGTAGAATCTCAAATAGTAGCAACAGTGGAGGAGTGGCCTAGTGGTTAGGGTGGTGGACTTTGGTCCTGAGGAACTGAGTTGGATTCCCACTTCAGGCACAGGCAGCTCCTTGTGACTCTGGGCAAGTCACTTAACCCTCCATTGCCCCATGTAAGCCACATTGAGCCTGCCATGAGTGGGAAAGCATGGGGTACAAATGTAACAAAAAAAAAAAAAACTTGCTGGTGAATATCTCAACGTGAGAGTATTGTATGGACAAATATCTGGCCAAATTGGGTGAAAGGATGGCTGCGAAACCACCAAGGAAAGGTGCTGACAGAGGGAAGTCAGGAGAGGACAAGGACATGAAATGAGATTGAAGGGGGGGGGGGGGGGGGGCAGACTCAAGAAAAATGTCAGGAAGTATTTTTTCACGGAGAGAGTGGTGGATACTTGGAATGCCCTCCCGCGGGAGGTGGTGGAGATGAAAACGGTAACAGAATTCAAACATGCGTGGGATAAACATAAAGGAATCCTGTTCAGAAGGAAGGGATCCTCAGAAGCTTAGCCGAGATTGGGTGGCGGAGCCAGTGGTGGGAGGCGGGGCTAGTGCTGGGCAGACTTCTACGGTCTGTGCCCTGAAAATGGCAGATACAAATCAAGGTCAGGTATACACATAAAGTAGCACATATGAGTTTATCTTGTTGGGCAGACTGGATGGACCGTGCAGGTCTTTTTCTGCCGTCATCTACTATGTTACTATGTATATGTGGCACAGCCACATTAGGACATCGTACAACGGAAGAGTTGTGTTATGTCCATTATGTACTTTAGTTTTGTTGTGTTGCAGCTATCAGGCATTTATGTTGGATTGGGTAGGGTGTGCACAGAATTATTTTTTAGCGTACCTACAAAAAATGCCCTTTTGGGGGGGGGGCCGAAAATGGACATGTGGTAAAATGACACGTGTCCATTTTGGGTCTGAGACCTTATCGCAAGCCATTGACCTAGCGGTAAGGTAAGGGTCTACGTGCATCAAATTCCACTTGACGCACGTAGCTGCCGCGCGTCAGAAAATAAAAACAATTTGCAGACGCGCGTAACGGATGCACGCCAAAATTGAAATTACCACAAGGGACACATGGTAACCGGGCAGTAACTCCAATTGGGTGCACATTGGGCGCACGTAGGCACCTACGCGGCTTAGTAAAAGGGCCCCTCAAGGCGATGTACAGCAAGAATAAGTGAAACATAAGCAAAAGACAGTTACAGCAGTAAAAATATTCAAATGACAATACAAAGTATGGCATAGTATGCGACATTATAATGCCAACAAAATACACAATAAAACATTTTAATAGACAGCATAGGGTGTAAGCGAAGATGGAACATATAGACAGATAAGACAGAGTTAACAGGTGTAAGAAAATAAGGGATTAGTTGAAGAGAGGTCAGAAAGGTGCTTGAACGTTATCTTACCTAGTCTAGGAGTGGATAAATCCACCTATGCAACCAGCTTTTCCTACCTAAGCGCACAACTATGGAACGGCAATTGCCAAAAGCAATAAAAACTACGTTCGACCACCTAAATTTTCGGAAAGCACTAAAGACAGACCTGTTCAGAAGAGCATACCCCACCGACCCAACATAAAAATGCCTCTTCACTTGCGACACAATGTAACCAAAGACCGTAACGGACATTACCTAACTCTTCTTCCCCCTTTCCCCCTCTAAGTTCCCCCCAACTGTACCTACCATACATGTACCTCATTCTACCACAATATCACCATGTATTCATTCATATCATGTATTTGTTCAGACCGGAATCGGCTAACGTCGTTAACGGTTATATGTAAGACACATTGAGCCTGCAAAAGGTGGGAAAATGTGGGATACAAATGTAACAAATAATAATAATAATAAACATGTCCTGCTATATATAGTATGTGCAGCCAGTGTCATTTACTTCTTCCGTTAAAGGCCTGGTGGAAGAGCCAAGCTTTCACCTGCTTCCTGAAGTAGAGATAAGTCTTGTGTTAGAACATAAGAACAGGGAATGGGACTTGATCTACCACCTTTCTGTGGTTCTTGCAACTACATTCAAAGTGGTTTACGTGGAGGGGCATAATCGAACGGGGACGACCATCTCTAAGGACGTCCCGACAAAGGGGCGGGGAAACCGCTATTATCGAAACAAGATGGACGTCCATCTTTCATTTTGATAATACGGTCGGGGACGCCCAAATCTCAACATTTAGGTCGACCAAGTCCTATTAACAAGATTCCAATCACAATCTCAAAGAGTTACAACATTCCATGTAGAACCCCAAAGAATAGCAAGATTCCAGAATCCCAGCCTAGTGGTTAGTGCAGCGAACTTTGATCCTGTGAACTGGGTTCAATTCCAAATGCAGCTCCTTCACTTAACCTTCCATTGCCCCAGGTACAAAATAAGTACCTGTATACACTATCAGGGGCATTTTCGAAAGAGAAGGGCGCACATCTTCCGACACAAATCGGGAGATGGGCATCCTTCTCTTAGGGTCGCCCAAATCAGCATAATTGAAAGCCAATTTTGGACGTCCCCAACTGCAGTCCATTGCGGGGACGACCAAAGTTCACGGAGGCATGTCGGAGGTGTAGCAAAGGCGGGACTGGGGTGTGCTTAAGAGATGGGTGTCCTTGGCCGATAATGGAAAAAAGAAGGCTGTACCTGACGAGCATTTGGTCGACTTTACTTGGTCCATTGTTTTTCATGACCAAGCGTCAGAAAGGTGCCCAAACTGACCAGATGACCACCGGAGCAGTGGTCACCAACCTCCTCCCACCCTAAAAAAAAATTAAAAAATTTTTTTTGCCAGCCTCAAATGTCATACCCAGCTCCATGACAGTAGTATGCAAGTTCCTGGAGCAGTTTTAGTGGGTACTGCAGTGCACTTCAGACAGGCGGACCCAGGCCCATCCCCCCCCACCTGTTACACTTGTGCTGGTAAATGTGAGCCCTCCAAAACCCACCTGAAACCCACTGTACCCACATGTAGGTGCCCCCCTTCACCCCTTAGGGCTATGGTAGTGGTGTACAGTTGTGGGGAGTGGGTTTTTGGGGCTCAGCACTGAAGGTAAGGGAGCTATGCACCTGGGAGCAATTTGTGAAGTCCACTGCAGTGCCCCCTAGGGTGCCCGGTTGGTGTCCTGGCATGTGAGGGGGACCAGTGCACTACAAATGCTGGCTCCTCCCATGACCAAATGGCTTGGATTTGGTCATTTTTGAGATAGGCGTCCTTGGTTTCCATTATCGCTGAGTAGAGAGGTGTGGTAGTCCACTCTTAAAGGTTAAAGATGGCTGTATACAAACATCTATATACAAGAAACCCACAGACAGATGCAGCTACCTCCACAACTCCAGCTTCCATCCTTCACATACAAAAAGATCCATTATTTACAGCCAAGCCACAAGATACCACCGTATCTGCTCGGACCCAGAGGATACAGACAGACACCTTGAAACCCTGACTGCATCCTTCTGTTGCAGGAATGGATGCATGAATTTGTGATGCTTCAGGAGTCAGACAGCACACACCAGTATGAGAGAAAAATCTTCTTTATTTGCCAGCAAACAAAGCAAGACATCAGTTCTAGCTCTCTTCTCTTTCTCTCAGCTCTCTGTGTCTTTGTCTCAGCTGCTTCTCTTCTTATGCTGTCTTCTCCTTCTTCTGTCTGTTCCTTCTGTCCTTCTCTTTCTTCTGAGCTCCTTCTGACGTAAACTGCTTCTGCTCCCACTTAAATAGGGTCCTAAGCCCTCCTCCTAGCCTAGCCCCCTTTACTCCCAATTGGTTAAGAAATTGATTGGCTACCTTGCCTCAACCAATCATTACTTTTGAAATATCAGTTACATAGGTTCCAGACATCCTAAACTGACCTGTGACCTGGGGCCCCTTAAGCCAGACATTTGGGCTCCAGTCTCTTACATGTTATTATGATTGATTTCTCATATTCCTAGTACTAACTGCTAACTAAACTCTGGCATTCATTAAAGAGGTCAAAAGTCAATCTTACTTAATAGCATACATATCAGGTTATTACTTCCAGGAGGCCAGTCCTACACTTAGCTATAATTAATCAAGGAGAAGAGAGCTGACTAGTCCTGACCTCTTTCACCTATCAGCTTATACATTGAACCAGCCAGAACTATGGCTAAGTCAAACCACATGTGGATCTCCTCACTGCAGTCTTAAACAGCAGACAAAGGATCATTTTAAAAGTAACACAGAGTTGAACAAACATCCTTCATAGAAATTATAGAGAATAAAACATATTCTAAAATACACAGAATCAGTATTCCTTATAAGATATATCTAAACATCAGGAATATCTAGAATTATTTAGAATCTAACTAGCATTAAACTAATTCTTTTAAAACTACGGCATGTCTGGCTCATGCTTTGTTCATTCATAATAGTTTACAGCTGTGCCAGCTAGCATTGGCAATTCACAAGGGACAGAGTTCCATTTCTCACTGACCTTTCCTAACCTTAGCTCGGCCAAGACTTTCAAATAATATGAACCATCTGGCATACCTTCACTTGCTAGCAGAACTGAGAATTTAAACTTCAAGCTTTTAATATCATTTCTTATGTATCAGAGTTAACACTTTCTTTGCCCACTGCCTCATTCCCCCCTTTGAGACTAAAATCAGCTTATGCAGAGATAAGTCTCACAACTCAAACTCTGGAGATTATAGTGATCCTAACTAGGAATAGACTTGTGAATCACCATTACCCTACTTGTTAAGGTCCGACGGCATACTGCCGAAGCACATGAGGCCAGGAAACAAAACAACAACCCTGCTAAAACTAAGACTATTAGGGAAATGAACAAAGGACGTATCCAGGAGGTCAATGACCACCACCAGGAGGTAAGGTCTAATCCTCCTCGGTAATCCTCCACATTAAGGCTAGCCAACTGTAGGACTTTATCCATGGCATGCCTAACCACATGCGTCCTATTTATGACAATAGTACAGCACTCTGAAGAATTTAACACTGTGCAGAGACCACCCTGGGCTGCAAAGAGATAGTCAAGGCCCATACGATTATACCTAGAAACTATACTTAATTCATTAATTTGATCCTGCAATGCATTGACTACCACGTTCAGCTCATGAACTAAAACATGGAGTAGGGATTGAAGTCTCCGGGTAGCCATACCTAGTTCAGTAATACCCGCTACCGGGCCTCCAATTGGAATCCAGGCTGTGGCAGAAAGGGCTACAAGTCTCTTTTTAGTCAGAGGATAAGTAGAATTGATATACTGGAGGGCTAATTCAATCGCCTCATCCTCTGTGGCAACGGAGGAGGGTAAGGACAAAGCCTCTCGCTTAGAGCGGTGCGAGGATAGTGGCTTAAGAGGAATAACTTTAGGAAAATAATTCAAGGTTACCAATACACAAAAATCATATGTGGAGGGAAGAACCATGTGGAGGACATTATCACAGAGCCAGTAATGACCAAGGAGAGGGTGAGGAAAGTTCCCAATAAATGTTGGCTCAGGCTGGACAGGGTACTTAGGGTGCCCATAATGCGAGCCCCTATCCCAGGGGGAACGAAGACGAAATGGAGACTTTGCACACCATAGGCGCCAATCCCCAATTGTGACAGGCTGCTCATTTGTTAGTAACTCTTCATACCCCGGGGACTTATGAAAGTAGAAAATAAGCTTGGACACTATAGTCTTCTCAGTGGTACGCTTAGGAGCCAGATAATCACCTGGGTCATAATCTACAGGTATGGTAGCAGGGCACATAGGAGTACCTGGAGAAACTACCCACACAGATTCTCCTTTTTCTGGGAGAACATTAGTATAATTACAGGGAATGGGAAGAACAGTTGAGATGCTTCTTGTTAAACAAAACACTCCAGAAGCTGGATAGGGAGACGTAAAAACTGGCCTTAGAGAAGATTCAGAGGGGGAAGTAGCATTATAAAAGGACCACCGTATAATCCTGGCTCCAAGGGCCTGAACTCGAAAAGTAGGGAGGTATAAGAGCTGGGAGTTGCACAGGGACAGGTACAGCTGGGACATCTGTGGTATAAGGAGAAAATCGGGAACACACAATACAAGGGGAAGTAATCTTTGCCTGGCTAATTAATTCCTGGACAGAGTGTAACCAAAGGTTGGAGCGAGTTGGGGTATTAGGAACAAGGAGGCAAGGAGTAGAAAACAACAAAAGCATCCAAACTACTAACATTTTCTTTCTTCCTAATCTAAAACAAATACAGCAAACTAATTAAGCAATAATATTTCAACAGTCTGTGCTAATCACAGATTACACTCATATAGTGTTCTCAGTCTTTGAGTTCTTATACCAGTTGGGATAGACCCTCAACTGATAAGGATCAAGCTTTCAAATTCCAAGAAAGCCAGAATCTGGACAAGGAAGAGTCTCAGTGTGAAGCCGAAGTTCAGCCGCTCCTGCAGTATGCAGTTGACCCTTCTTTTCAGCTAGTAGATTCTTTGGTTCGGGTCAGGCGCAACTTCAATGGCTCCGCTGGATCACTTTCTGCTCTCCACTGTCTAGGCTCCGTCTGATCCGTGCTGGGCTCAGTCTGGTCAGCAGACTTAATTCGAGACCAATGGACCCATGGAGTAATCCCTGCGACCTTCACAGCTGCAGGGGTAGAAAGCAAAACAGTAAAAGGTCCTTTCCATCGGGGCCCCAAAGGCTGGAGCTTCCAGTCTTTCACCCAAACTCTATCCCCTGGCAGGAAGGAATGTACCTGAGCCTGGAAGGGGACAGGGTTTATTTCTCTCACATAAGACTGAAGCTCAGAAATTATCTTACCCAGGAGGGCTACCTGCTCCTGCACCTGGGCAGACCCTAAAATCCCTATGTCTCCCTTAATTCCCTGTAAAATGGCTGGGGGCTTCCCATACACAATTTCAAAGGGAGAGAGGGCTGTTCCTTTAGTTGGGGTGCATCGGAGGCGAAAGAGGGCTAGTGGCAATGCCTGTGGCCATTTCAATTGGGTTTCCTGACAAATCTTTGCTAGGCTATTTTTCAAGGTTCTGTTTGCCCGCTCAACCTGCCCTGAACTCTGGGGACGGTAGGCACAATGCAATTTCCAGGTAATGCGCAATGCGCGGGACAGGGCCTGAAGTGTAGCTTCAACAAAGGCGGGACCATTATCTGAACCTATGGCAAGGGGCAATCCATACCTGGGGATGACATCCCTAAGGAGGGCTCGAGCTACTTCTGTGGCTTTCTCAGTGACTGTAGGATATGCTTCCACCCACCCAGAAAAGGTACAGACCATGACCAAGAGGTATCGGAGCCTACCACTCCTGGGCATTTCTGTGAAGTCTATAACTAGGGACTCAAAGGGTGTTAGTCCTCTAGACTGAACTCCTGGTGGAATACGGGGTCCCTGACGAGCATTATTCTGGGCACAGAGAGTACATCGGGCAGAGGCAGTGGCAACCAGACTATCCAATCCTTCCAGCACCACTACTCGATTGAGTAGGCGGGCTAGTGCTGTTTTCCCTAAGTGTGATAGGTCATGAGCTTGAGACACTACAGGCCAAGCTAGGTGGCGTGGCACCAGAACTCTGGTATCAGGGAGATGTAACCAGCCATCAGGTCTCCTTACTGCACCTTCCTCTTGAGCCCATTTCTCTTCCATTTGGGTATACATAGGTGTCCATTCTTGCAGTCGAATTTGGAACAGGGGGGTCACAGTACTTGCTGGGGGTCCTCGAGCAGCTTCCTTGGCCACCCGATCAGCATGGCGATTCCCTCGGGCCACTGGAGTATCTATTCTTTGGTGTCCCCTACAGTGAATAACAGCTACCTTCTTAGGGGCCCACACAGCCTCTAGCAGCTGAAGTATTTCAGGTCCATACTTAACAGGTTGGCCTGCAGCATTTATGAGTCCCTTTTCCTTATACAAAGCTCCATGAGCATGTAGGGTTGTGAAGGCATATTTGGAATCAGTATAAATGTTGGTTACCAGTCCTGCTGCTAACTCCAGAGCTCGTATGAGGGCCACAAGTTCTGCTTTCTGGGCTGAAGTTCCTTGGGGCAGGGCTCTTGCTTCTATCACCTTGTCCTCTGTCACCACAGCATAGCCTGCCAGTCGCTTGGAGTTCTCCACATAACTGCTTCCATCTGTAAAATAAATTACATCTGGGTCCCTCCACGGAACATCTTTAAGATCTGGTCGACTGGAGTACACTTCATCCATAGTTTGGATACAGTCATGATCCGGTGGTCCCTCAGATGCTGGCAAAAGAGTAGCAGGATTGAATGTAGCCACTGTTTCCAGGTGTATCCGTGGATTCTCACACAAGCTGGCTTGGTACTTAACCATACGGTTATTTGTAAACCAGTGGTTGCCCTTATACTCCATGAGGGTGAGAACTGCATGGGGGACTTTAACAACCAGTTCTTGCCCCAAGGTCAACTTATCAGCTTCCTGGACCAGTAAGGCTGTTGCTGCAATGGCCCTCATGCAGGCTGGCCATCCTTTAGCCACTCCATCCAGCTGTTTAGACAGGTATGCAACAGGCCTCTGCCAGGATCCCATCATCTGGGTCAGCACACCCAGAGCAACCCCCTGTCGCTCGTGGACATACAGTGAGAAAGGTTTCTCCACATCAGGAAGGCCTAACGCAGGGGCTTGGAGTAGGGCTTTCTTTATGGCAATGAAGGATTGTTGAGCAGTAGGTCCCCATTCAAATGGTTCCATTTCACCCCCCTTTGTGGCTTGGTAAAGGGGTTTCGCCATCAATGCAAAATTTGGAATCCAAATTCTGCAGAATCCAGCTGCTCCCAGGAATTCCCTAACTTCTCTTCTGGACTTGGGTTGGGGAATTGCAGCAACTGCTTGCTTCCTACTAGCATCCAGTCTCCGACTTCCCTGGGAAATACAAAAGCCCAGATACTTCACTTCTGACTGACAAAGTTGGGCCTTTGAGCGTGAGACCTTATAGCCTGCATCCAAGAGTAGCTCCAGCAATTCTCTGGTAGCCTCAAAACACTCTTCCTGAGTCACTGCTGCAATCAGGAGGTCATCTACATACTGGAGTAAAACTCGCCTGGAAGGCTCAGATTTAAAAGTCTTAAGGTCTTGCCCTAGGGCTGTCCCAAAAATGGTGGGGGAATTCTTGAACCCCTGTGGCAGGCGAGTCCATGTATACTGAAGCTTCCTTCCTGTTACTGGGTTTTCCCATTGAAAGGCAAAAAGCAGTTGACTGGCGGGGGCCACCCGAATACAAAAGAAGGCATCTTTTAGGTCTAGTGTTGTGAAATGGGTAGCTCCAGAAGGTATCAATCCTAGCAGGACATATGGATTAGGCACTACAGGGTGTAATGAGATAGTGGATTTGTTGACCACTCGTAAGTCTTGGACTGGCCGGTAGTCCTCAGTCCCTGGCTTCTGAACTGGCAATAGTGGCGTATTCCATGGAGACTGGCAAGGACGAATAATTCCATAGGATAACAGACGATTCAAATGTGCTTGAATCCCTTCCAGAGCCTTTCTGGGAATTGGGTATTGGCGAAGATGGATTGGCCGGGCATTTGGAAGTAAATCTACATGTACAGGAGGAATATTTCGGGCCAACCCTGGGGGATTATCTTCTGCCCATACCCCACTGACCTGAAAGCTGTCTGCCAGGGGTAGGTCAACTTGGCTATGTGACTGATGCAGCCGCCATTCTTCTTCAAGAGGGCAACAGAAACTCAGTATACCCTTAGGGCTGGATGTTGGGGGCCGAAAGGAGACTGAAGTCTGGCCATCAGAGTCAAAGGAAATTTGGGCCCTAAGCTTGGACAGCAGGTCTCGACCTAACAAAGGGATTGGACAGTCTGGCATATACAGGAATTCATGAGTGACTATGTGTGAGCCCAATTGGCATCTACGGGTTGTCAGGAAGGGCCTCCGGTTCTGCACCCCCGTGGCACCCACCACTCGGACAGTTTTTCCAGACACAGGCGCTAATCGCTCCGTCACAACAGAATGTTCAGCTCCTGTATCAATCATAAATGGAATTGAGCGGCTCCCTATAGTTAACTTGACCATAGGTTCCTGGGAGCCCAGTTTGTAGGAACCCGGTCTGTCCTATTCGTCCCATTCTGCCATCTCGGCTATCCCGATGATGTCAGATTCAGGAGGCTCATATCTTCCCTCTCGAACTCGGCCTCGGCTTCCTCGATCTCCTGGTCCCCTTCTCAGTCCCTGGCGCCTCTGGGGGCATTCATCTTTCCAGTGCCCTCTTTCCTTACAGTAGGCACACTGGTCCCTCTCCAATCTTGGTCTGGGATTCTCCCCCCTTGGCCGGGATTGATTGAAGGAATCTCGGGGCCTGACTGGTGGTCCGGGATCCCACTTTGGCTTCCCATTAGCTAGAGGTCGACCTCGGTTAAGGGTGGAATTAGTAATGGCTGCCGCTAAAAGGTCGGCCTTCTTCTGCATCTTCCGGTCAGCCTCTCGGCGCACCTCCTGATCTCTATTAATGAAAACCTTGGTTGCGATCTCAATTAGCTGGGTGGTATTCATCCCTGCGAATCCCTCCTGACGCTGCAACTTCTTCCGGATATCTGGCATACTCTGGGCCACCAATGCACTATTCACCATTCTCTGGTTTTCTTGGGCTTCAGGGTCAAATGGGGTGTATGTTCTGTAGGCTTCAATTAGTCGCTCTAGAAAGGCCCCAGGGGATTCAGTTGCCCCTTGGAGAATTTCGGAGACCTTTGCCAGATTAATGGGCCTCTTTATGCCTTTCCTCATACCTTCCAGCAAGTCCCGGCAATAGCCAGACAACAGTTCATAGTGCTGCCCATCATTTGGATCCCAAGCTGGAGCTGCGCGAGGAAACCGAGCTCTAACCCATCCCTCTGGGTCCTGTGTCCCCCCAGGGACACGCTCTCGCGTGATGGCCTCAGCATTTTGCAAAATCTTCCGCCTCTCCTCAGTTGTGAAGAGGGTCAGGAGAAGTTGTTGACAATCAGTCCAGGTTGGGTTATGGGTGGCCATAATGCTAGCCACTAGGTCCACCACTGCCTGAGGCTTTTCAGTATAAGAGGGGTAATGCGTCTTCCAATTCAGGAGATCGGTGGTTGTGAAGGGTACATACTGATAGGCCTGTGCCTGTATAACCTGACCCTGATTATTAGGATCCGGTCGAGTGGTAGTTACCTGGCGGAGGGGCAGAACTCTCGAGGAGGTGGGAATGGAACCTGAGGTAGAGCTAGGAGCTACCCTCCTATCATGCTCAAAGGTGATTGCAGCAGGTCTAACCCATTCAGTGGAGGTATGTTGAACCCCTGAGGGATGGGGAGGGGTACTCATAGACTGAGAGGTGGTCACAGGTGAGTCAGTCCATTGAAAGGGATGCCGGGCCCCTGATGAGTGGGTAGGGGTATTAGAGGGAGAGGCTGGGCTGTCAGGAGTTGAGGAGTCAGGGAGTGGAACCCAAAACGGGTCTTCAGAGGTTAACAGGAGAGGATTTTGCACAGAAGGGTAGAGGCCGGGCGAAAAGTCCAACCTAGGATGTGGTGGGGTTCGCACAGAAGAGGAACTATCCGGAGAAGCCTGTACTGGAGAGGCTTGAGCTGGGCGGCGTGGATCTCTGGGGGTGGCACGGAACCCCAACAATGGGCCATAAGGTGGTGGCTCAAGATCTGAGGGGTCATCAGAGAGTATGGGTTTCTCAGACAGGGTAGGGGCGGAAGCCACCGATTGGGTGGTAGGCTTCCTGGGGCTCTTTCCCTCTTCTAGTTTAGATTTTCTAATCTTTCTTTGAACACGGCCTAACATGAATTTTACTGGGGATCCCATATAAGTTTTCAACCAGGAGGGAGGGTCAGTCACAAGGCTGTCCCAGGAATCTATATAAGGGAGTTGTTCAGAATATTCTGATTCTCCTACTACTATGCTGTAGACCTTCCGGATTACTTCAATATCTAAACTGCCACTAGGGGGCCACCCCACTCCCATAGATGGCCACTCAACTTCACACAAGGTTCTTAAAGTACTTGAGCTTAAAGTCTGTCCATAGTCATTAATTAAAAATCCTTTTCTAAAGTTTTTAAGCATACAATCTAGGGGGGTAGCAATTTGTCTAGATGATTTCCCACCCATAATGCTTACAGTTACAACACACAAAGAGGGGGGGAATTTTTGAGAATGCAGTAAGGGGTCTGCACTCTCGAGACACTAGGTAGACAGACAGCAATCGCTTCCTTCCGTTGCTGACCAATTGAACTCGCGTTAATTGGAAATGCAGCTATAAGAAGTCCGCACTCATTAACATTCAGGCATCACACATTCATTCAGTACAGAAAATCCCACCCAACAATTTCAGATTTCTCAAATACAGATAAGCTCAAGCGTTTTCGCTTCTAGTCCCCGCGACTAGAAGGTACTAGGGCCTTCGCTGAGAATTGATCAGATTCTCCTTCCCTCCTTCTTGAGGGGCTGATTTACAATTTTCTAGCTAGAATTACAATACAGAATACAGAATACATACCCGGCGAATGTTCTCCAGTCAGTTGGGTGCTGGGATTAATGCAGGATTCATCCCACCGCTGCCACCAAGAATTGTTGCAGGAATGGATGCATGAATTTGTGATGCTTCAGGAGTCAGACAGCACACACCAGTATGAGAGAAAAATCTTCTTTATTTGCCAGCAAACAAAGCAAGACATCAGTTCTAGCTCTCTTCTCTTTCTCTCAGCTCTCTGTGTCTTTGTCTCAGCTGCTTCTCTTCTTATGCTGTCTTCTCCTTCTTCTGTCTGTTCCTTCTGTCCTTCTCTTTCTTCTGAGCTCCTTCTGACGTAAACTGCTTCTGCTCCCACTTAAATAGGGTCCTAAGCCCTCCTCCTAGCCTAGCCCCCTTTACTCCCAATTGGTTAAGAAATTGATTGGCTACCTTGCCTCAACCAATCATTACTTTTGAAATATCAGTTACATAGGTTCCAGACATCCTAAACTGACCTGTGACCTGGGGCCCCTTAAGCCAGACATTTGGGCTCCAGTCTCTTACATGTTATTATGATTGATTTCTCATATTCCTAGTACTAACTGCTAACTAAACTCTGGCATTCATTAAAGAGGTCAAAAGTCAATCTTACTTAATAGCATACATATCAGGTTATTACTTCCAGGAGGCCAGTCCTACACTTAGCTATAATTAATCAAGGAGAAGAGAGCTGACTAGTCCTGACCTCTTTCACCTATCAGCTTATACATTGAACCAGCCAGAACTATGGCTAAGTCAAACCACATGTGGATCTCCTCACTGCAGTCTTAAACAGCAGACAAAGGATCATTTTAAAAGTAACACAGAGTTGAACAAACATCCTTCATAGAAATTATAGAGAATAAAACATATTCTAAAATACACAGAATCAGTATTCCTTATAAGATATATCTAAACATCAGGAATATCTAGAATTATTTAGAATCTAACTAGCATTAAACTAATTCTTTTAAAACTACGGCATGTCTGGCTCATGCTTTGTTCATTCATAATAGTTTACAGCTGTGCCAGCTAGCATTGGCAATTCACAAGGGACAGAGTTCCATTTCTCACTGACCTTTCCTAACCTTAGCTCGGCCAAGACTTTCAAATAATATGAACCATCTGGCATACCTTCACTTGCTAGCAGAACTGAGAATTTAAACTTCAAGCTTTTAATATCATTTCTTATGTATCAGAGTTAACACTTTCTTTGCCCACTGCCTCACTTCAAACAGAAAGGCTACAACCCCAAAATAATCTCCAAGAATATTGCCTCCTCCCTCAAAACACCCAGGGAAAATCTGCTACAGTACAAAGAAAAAAAAAGCCACAGACAGAATTCCCCTTGTAGTGACATACAATCCAGAGCTGGAAAAACTGAGGAAAATCATAAGAGATCTACAACCTATACTCCAGGAGGATGAATTACTGAAAGAGATATTCCCATCCCCACCAGTACTGGCCTTCCGACAGCCACCAGACTTAAAACACAAGCTGATCAGAAGTAAACTCCCAACACAGACTGAAAAGGAACAGAAGGGCACACTTCCCTGTAAATTATCCAGTTGCAAACTATGCCAAAACATTTCACAAGACCCCACAGTCATTCACAAGGAAAAAATATTCAACATAAAGGACTATTTTTCATGCTCATCTTCCAATGTGGTATATATCATTCAGTGTAAAAAATGTAACAAAGGATGCTATATTGGAGAAACAGGTCAGATGCTTAAGACAAGATTCAATCTGCACAGACATCACATGAAAATAGCCGGTGCCAGTCAAGCCCCCACCCCTGTGGGCCAACACTTTACAAGACCAGAACACTGCACCAGTGATTTCACAGTAAGAATACTGAAAGGTAATTTTAAAACAATACAGGAACATAAGACCTTTGAAATAAGAATGATTGAATATTTTGACACCCAACAAACAGGACTTAATAAGGATCTGGGTTTTCTAACCCATTATAAACCATAAAGCTGTATTTCTCTGTTTACTTCTCTGTTTATTACCCTCCTCTCACCTACCAACACCCATCCTGTTAGAATATCAATGAAATGCTTTGATGTCCCCATGCATACCCCCACTCTCCCACTCTGTCAGACTGTCAAAGTAATGCTTTGATGTTTGGCTTATATATACTATCTGCTACCACATTTGCTTATTTCCAATCTGACGAAGAAGGGCAACCTTCGAAAGCTAATCAAGAAATGTATTAAGTTATGTCCAATAAAAAAAGGTATCATCTTATTTTCTTTTCCATGTTTTATTTTGTTTGATTTCTATTGATAACATTATCGCTGAAAACCCAGGACGACCATCTCTGAGGTCACCCATCTCAACATTTAGGTCGACCAGGTACTGAGGAGCTGCAGAGTGAATGCACTTGTAAGTTAATAAAAGGAGTCAACTTTATGCGGAAACGGATAGGGAGCCAGTGAAGTGACTTGAGAGGGCTAATATGAGCATAGCGACACTGGCGGAATATAAGTCGTGCGGCAGAATTTTGAACAGATTGAAGAGGAGAGAGATGGCTAAGTGGGAGACCTGTGAGAAGCAAGTTGCAATAGTCTAAGCGAGAGGTGATAAGAGTGTGGATGAGGGTTCTGGTAGTGTGCTCAGAAAGGAAAGGGCGAATTTTGGCGATATTATAGAGAAAGAAAGGACAGGTTTTAGCAGTCTGCTGAATATGTGCAGAGAAGGAGAGGGAGGAGTCAAAGAAGGTTACGAGCTGATGGGACGGGAAGGATGAGAGTGTTATCCACAGAAATAGAGAATGGGGGAAGAGGAGAGGTTGGTTTAGGGGGAAAAGATAAGAAGCTCAGTCTTGTAGGCGTTTACACCACAGAAGTGACTGGTTAATTAGGAGCAGGAATTCTGAATTTTCCTCCATTTAAACACAAAGGGACAATTTGTGGGGTCCTGCTATATGTTTAATGCATAGTCCTAGTCAATGAACCTCAAAATGGCCAAAAAATAATAATTCTTTAGTGTATCTGATCTTTTTTTCATTTTGCTTTTACAGAGGTTCTGTGTTTGGAAACGTTAATGATGGCTAAGTCTGGAGGGGAAAGAGCAGAGGTTTCTGGAGAAGCCGTCCTGTTTTAATGCTACCACAGAGCTCTTCCTGCAACATCCCAGGCCAAAATGTGTTCCTGCATCTCAGCACGACCCACAGACTGCGAGGACTGGAGGACTGTTCACAGCTGCTGAGAAAAGGGGAAATTATTGGGTTTTTTTTTTAAAATAGAAAAGACCAAAAATTGAAAAAAGGGAAATGGGAAGCAGGTCAGTCAGCAAATTTTTACCAATCTGGGTCAGAGAAGAAAGCAAACGAGTTAATAAGATTAGTGCAGACACAAGCAAGAAAGCAAAGCATCACTAGAGACACGGCAGTCTGGTCCGTTACTTCAGAAGTAAACAGTCTACAAGAGACCAGGAAGCTCAGACAGAGGCTGCTGAGTTATAGCACAGCCTCCTTCCATAGTCTTTATGGCTCCTCTGAGAAAAGTCAATTTGCACAGGCCTCTTAACCCCCGGATTCTATAAAGGTCACTCAAATTTGGGCGCAGAGCCAGAAAAAAGGAAATGGAATTCAAACATGCATGGGATAAACACAAAGGAATCCTGTTTAGAAGGAATGGATCACTGGAATCTTAGCGGACATCGGGTGGCGACGCCGGTAATTGGGAAACAAAACGGGAGCTGGGCAGACTTCTACGGTCTACACCCTGATTGTGACTGAATAGATAGGGATGGGCTGGAGTGTAAATTTTAAGGGGCTTCGATGTTAGCTTCAGAACTTAGTACAAGAACAGTGCTGGGCAGACTTCTAGGGTCTGTGCCCTGAGAAAGGCAAGGACAAATCAAACTCGGGTATAAAGTATCACATACCATGTAAAACGAGTTTATCTTGTTGGGCAGACAGGATGGACCATTCAGGTCTTTATCTGCCGTCATTTACTATGTTACTCTTTGGGGTTCTACATGGAATGTTGCTACTAATTGGGATTCCGGAATCTTGTAACTCTTTAGGATTCCAGAATCTTCAGAACTTTTAGTACAAGAACAGTGCTGGGCAGACTTCTACGGTAGAAGCCATGTATACTATCTGCTACCACATTTGCTTGTTTCCGATCTGACGAAGAAGGGCAACCTTCGAAAGCTAATCAAGAAATGTATTAAGTTATGTCCAATAAAAAAGGTATCATCTTATTTTCTTTTTCATGTTTTATTTTGTTTGATTTCCGTTGATAACCTTTAAGAGTGGACTAACATGGCTACCACACCTCTCTACATGTAGAACCCCAAAGAGTAACATAGTCACATATTAAATGACGTCAGATAAAGCCCTGAATGGTCCATCCTGTCTGCCCAACAAGATAAACTCGTTTTACATGGTATGTGATACTTTATACCTGAGTTTGATTTGTCCTTGCCATTCTCGGGGCACAGACCGTAGAAGACTGCCCAGCACTGTTCTTGTACTAAAAGTTCTGAAGATTCTGGAATCCTAAAGAGTTACCAGATTCCGGAATCCCAGTTAGTAGCAACATTCCATGTAGAACCCCAAAGAGTAACATAGTAATATAGTAAATGACGGCAGATAAAGACCTGAACGGTCCATCCAGTCTGCCCAACAAGATAAACTCATTTTACATAGTATGTGATACTTTATAACCAAGTTTGGTTTGTCCTTGCCAGGGCACAGACCGTAGAGGTTTTGGCCAATGATGAGCAAGTCCAATCCCCGAAACTAATTTTTAGGCTGGGGACTTCTCGAGGCCTTTCCTCTACAACACCTTTGTAGTCAGAAGTATATATGCTCTGGTTGTTACTCCTACATCTACTATAATAAAACTCACCCTCAACATTCTGAGGACACTAACGTCAATGAAGCCAAGCCCTGACTTCCTTCAAAAAGGTTCGAAGGTTCGTGGTGGTGAAGCCATCAAAATCGCTCCGGGCCCCGCCCTCGAGGGCGGAGCAATGGCAGAACAACCAAGGGGTTGGCAGGGAGGGAGGCGGGGGGGTGGGGTGGGAAATCGCTCCGGACCCCGCCCTCGCGTCAAACATCATGACGTTGGGGGTGGAGCAATGGCAGAACAACGAAGGGGTTGGCCAGGGAGGGAGGGTGTTGGCGACGAAAACCTTGCTAGCGCCCGTTTCATTTGCTCGGAAACGGGCCTCGTTTACTAGTATTCTATATTATATAGTTGACACTAGGGAGTTAACCTCTATACAGTTTTGTAGATTTGAATACTTATGTAAAGCCTGTTTGAATGTTAGAAAGAGCGTGTAAATATACAGATGTTTTTCATATGACCTCTGGTGGAACTACGGCCAGCACCTGCGTGGAGCCAATGGCAGTTCCGGGTTGCCCCGCAGCTACCCTTTAGTAAAAGCCCCACAAAGAAATCAAAGTAAAATGGAGGCCGTTCCAAATAGAGCAGGGTTTGTTTTTTTGCAATATTGATGGGGTTACGTCTTTTAAGCTTACAATTTCTCATGTTATTTTGTTAGTGGAGCATCGGTCTTGCAATCCAGAGGTGGCCAGTTCAAATCCCACTGCTGCTCCTTGTGATCTTGGGCAAGTCACTTAACCCTCCATTGCCTCAGGTACAAACTTAGATTGTGAGGCTTCCTGGGACAGAGAAATACCCAGTGTACCTGAATGCAACTCACCTTGAGCTACTACTGAAAAAGGTGTGAGCAAAATCCAAATAAATAAATATATGGAATGTTGCTACTACTGAAGATTCTACATGGAATGTTGCCACTTTTTGAGATTCTGGAATGTTGCTACTATATAAGATTCTGTTGCTACTACTTGAGATTCCACATGGAATGTTGCTACTATTTGAGATTCTACACAGAATGTTGCCAGTGGAGGAGTGGCCTAGTGGCTAGAGCACCAGTCTTGCAATCCAGAGGTGGCTGGCTCAAATCCCACTGCTGCTGCTTGTGATCTTGGGCAAGTCACTTAACCCTCCATTGCCTCAGGTACAAACTTAGATTGTGAGCCCTCCTGAGACAGAGAAATATCCAACAGAGTACCTGAATGTAACTCACCTTGAGCTACTACTGAAAAAGGTGTGAACAAAATCTAAATAAATAAGATTTTTCCAGCCGGTTTTGCACACCTTTCAACCATACATTTTTTCCTTTTCTGTGACCGTGCTGTGTTCCACTGCCTGTCAGATTGTATTTTAAAGTCCTACGAGATCTTGACCTGCTCATAGCTTTAATTACGTTACCTCCACTTAACTTTGACTTTAGAATCTCCTGAACACGTCTGATATAGTTGCAGCTACTGTTCATTTTGATCTTGTCATGTCCAGAGGCAAATCTGAGGCTTCTAATAATCCCAGATACTTATATCTCTTCTTCTGGTGCCAGTTACTGAATGAGATGTCCATTCATTGGCCATAAACCATCTCTGTAATTGTCAGCATTGCTTTATTTGTCTAAGCCAAATTTCATCCCGATGTCTTCACTAAGGGCCCCTTTTACTAAGCCGCGGCAGGCTCTACGCGCGCTCAATGCACGCCAAAATGAACTTACCGCCCGACTACCATGTGCCTCTTGTGGTAATTTCATTTTTGGCATTTATTTATTTATTTGTTACATTTGTATCCCACATTTTCCCACCTATTTGCAGGCTCAATGTGGTTTACATAGTACCGTAAAGGCGTTCGACAACTCCGGTAGAGAACAGATACAAAGTAATGTTGTGGTAAGATAAAGTTCATGTAGAAAAGTCAGCGGAAGAGTTGTGTTATGTCTATTACATGCTTTACATAAGTACATAAGTAATGCCACACTGGGAAAAGACCAAGGGTCCATCGAGCCCAGCATCCTGTCCACGACAGCGGCCAATCCAGGCCCAGGGCACCTGGCAAGCTTCCCAAACGTACAAACATTCTATACAATCAAGCCATTGTGACATCACTAATGAGGTTGGCTCTTATTGGTGGAATGAGCCACTATGACATCACAATAGGTTAAATCACTGCTCTATGTAATAAAAGTGAGCCAAGTAGAGGACATAAGTACATAAGTAATGCCACACTGGGAAAAGACCAAGGGTCCATCGAGCCCAGCATCCTGTCCATGACAGCGGCCAATCCAGGCCAAGGGCACCTGGTGAGCTTCCCAAACGTACAAACATTCTATACATGTTATTCCTGGGATTGTGGATTTTTCCCAAGTCCATTTAGTAGCGGTTTATGGTCCATTTAGTACCGGTTTATGGAGTTGTCCTTTAGGAAATCGTCCAACCCCTTTTTAAACTCTGCTAAGCTAACCGCCTTCACCACGTTCTCCGGCAACAAATTCCAGAGTTTAATTACGCGTTGGGTGAAGAAGAATTTTCTCCGATTTGTTTTAAATTTACTACACTGTAGTTTCATCGCATGCCCCCTAGTCCTAGTATTTTTGGAAAGCGTAAACAGACGCTTCACATCCACCTGTTTGGTTGTGTTGCAGAGATCAGGCATTTATGTTGGATCAGTAGGGTATGCCTTTTTAAACAGGTTAGTCCTTAGTGATTTCTGGAAGTTTAGGTGGTCGTACGTTGTTTTCAAGGCTTTTGGTAATGCGTTCCACAGTTGTGTGCTTAGGTAGGAAAAACTGGATGCGTAAGTTATTATTATTGTTTATTTATTGCATTTGTATCCCACATTTTCCCGCCTATTTGCAGGCTCAATGTGGCTTACATAGTTTTGTTATGACATTGTCATTCCCGAATATCAGATACAATTAGTAGTGTGCAGAGATTGAGTAAGGGAAGATAGAGGAAGTGATTAGGCGGGTGATTGTGGAGGTGGATTTTCATAGCTGGTTGGGTTGGGAAAGTGGATCGGTATAGCTATCGGTTCTTGTTGTAGGCCTTGTTGAAGAAGTGTGTCTTCAGAGATTTGCGAAAGTTATTTGTTTCGACAATTGATTTCAGGTCTGTGGGTAATGCATTCCATAGCTGTGTGCTCGTGTAAGAGAAGGTGGTGGCATGCATCAGCTTGTATTTTAGTCCTTTACAGCTGGGGAAGTGTAAATTGAGAAATTTGCGGGATGTTCTTGTGGCGTTTCTGGGAGGTAGGTCCACGAGGTTTAGCATGTAGATAGGGACGTCTGCGTGAATGATTTTGTGTACAATCGTGCAGATCTTGAATGCAATGCGTTCCTTAAGTGGGAGCCAGTGCAGTTTCTCCCTTAGGGATTTTTGCACTTTCATATTTTGTTTTTCCAAATATGAGTCTGGCGGCAGTATTCTGGGCTGTTTGGAGTTTTTTGATAGTCTGTTCTTTGCAGCCAGCATATAGTGCGTTGCAGTAGTCCAGATGGCTTATTACCATTGACTGTACCTGGGTACGGAAGATGTATCTCACTGTACCAGGGTACGGAAGATGTATTTAAGTCCTTTGCAGCTTGGGTAGTGCAGATTTAGATATGTTCATGTTCATTTGGATGTGTTCCTGGTTGGTATGTCAATGAGGTCTGTCCTGTATCTCGGGGCTTCACCGTAGATAATTTTGTGAACCAAGGTACAGATTTTGAAGGCAGTGTGTTCTTTGATTGGGAGCCAATGTAGTTTTTCACGGAGGGGTTTTGCGCTTTCAAATCGTGTTTTTCCAAATATAAGCCTGGCTGCTGAGTTTTGGGTGGTCCGAATTTTCTTTAAGGTTTGTCCTTTGCATCCCACATAAATTCCATTGCAGTAGTCTACGTGGCTTAGTACCATTGATTGCACCAGGTTGCGAAATGTTTCCCTCGGGAAGAATGGTTTCACGCGTTTGAGTTTGCATGCGTCCGCCACTCGTGCCTGGAAAATGTTTTTTATTTTCGGACATGCGCCAAGTGGCATCTGACGCGCATAGGTTGTTACCGCGCAGATTTCTTACTGCTAGGTCTATGGCTGGTGGTAAGGTCAGATACCCAAAATGGACGCACGGCAAAATTGATTTTGTTGCACGTCCATTTTCGGCAAAATTTTTTTTAAAAAGACATTTTTGGTACATGCGCTGAAAAATATTTCTGCGCGCGGCCAAAACCCATGCCTACCCTATCACAATCCACTTTTTACCGCGGCTCAGTAAAATGAACCCTAAAGGAGAAGAGCACTGTTCCCTCTAAGCTGAGCGGGGGTCCTCCAACTGCTACCAGTAGGGGGTGGTGCTTCAGTATTGTGTTTTCAATCTCTAGGGACAGGCAGGTTTCCTGGAGTCCTGCAGAACTTGCCTGTCCTTCACTATTGGAAATGTGATAGTGAAACAGCGCCACCCACTGGCAGGAATGTATGTGGAGGACTCCCGCTCAGCTTAGCGGAATCGGTGGCAAAGAGACCCTGTTGTGCAAAAATTCAGTTTTGGATTTTGATTTGCCATACGGTTTTAGATTTTCTGTATAAGGGGGAAATGCTATAAGACCAACCTACAGTTTGTTTCTTTGGGGTTTTTTTTGGATTTGCTCACACCTTTTTCAATAGTAGCTCAAGGTGAGTCACATTCAGGTACAAGTTAAAAAGCTGGGTGCTAAGAGCAAATTCTATATAACCTTGGACAGTGGCAGCCCTACCATTAGGGACAATGAGGCAGACTTTGTAAAAACAAAACAAAACAATGTCTTTATTTGTAGATTAAAATCTCCCAGGTATTTAACATAAAATGCCCGACATGGCCGTGTTTCGCCAGTATAAAAATGGCTGCGTCAAGGGCAATAGGTCACTATAAATGAAAATAAAATAAATCATTCAGTATTAAAAACAACATATAAAAGACACGAAAATAAATAGTTAAATAAAAAAAAAATAAACTAAAACCACCAAAGGAACATTCAGAGGACGCTCAAGCTGAGAATGCTTTAAGTACTTAGGTAATAAAACAATGTAAAACTGTTAATAATACAAACCTTGAAAACATAATTTGAATAAATAAATAAGTTCTAAAAACATCAGAGAAACTCTTAAATAACAGCACCCTGTTAAAACACTGGACGTCCAGGTGCTAAAAATAACCTTCACTAGTAAAACAGTAAGAAAAACGGAGAGACTTTCCCAGCTGTTTTACATTGTTTTAGTACCTAAGTACTTAAAGCATTCTCAGCTTGAGGTTCCTCTGAATGTTCCTTTGGTGTTTTTAGCTTATTTATTTATCTATTTATTTTCATGTCTTTTATATGTTGTTTTTAGATACTGAATGATTTTATTTTACTTTCAATTATAGTGACATAAGTATATAAGTGCATAAGCATCGCCATGCTGGGACAGACCAAGGGTCCATTGAGCCCAGCACCCTGTCTCCGACAGCGGCCAAAAGAACAAACAATTTGTCCTGCCCATCCCAGAAATAGTGGATTATTCCCACATCCATTCAACAACATTCTATGGCCTTTACCTCCAGGAAGCCGTCCAACCCTTTTTTAAAGTCTGCCATCCAGCTCATTTTCGAAAAAGATCCCCGGCCATCTTCCGACACAAATCGGGAGATGGCCGGCGATCTCCTGAACTCGGCCAAATCGGTATACTCGAAAGCCGATTTTTGGCCGGCGCCAACTGCTTTCCGTTGCGGAGCCGGCGAAACTTCAAGGGGGCGTGTCAGTAGGGTAGTGAAGGCAGGGCAGGGGCGGGACGGGGGCGGGACAGGGGCATGCTCACGAGATGGCTGGCTTAGCCCGGTAATGGTTAAAAAAAAAGCCAGACTTGACGAGCATTTCACCAGCTTTACTTGGTCCCTTTTTTTTCACGACCAAGCTTCACAAAGGAGCCCCAACTGACCAAATGACCACCAGAGGGAATCGGGGATCGCCTCTCCTTACTCCCGCAGTGGTCACCAACCCCCTCCCACCCCCCCAAAAAAACCCTTTTTTGCCAGTCTCTATGCCAGCCTGAAATGTCATACCCAGCTCCTTGACAGCAGTATGCAAGTCCCTGGAGCAGTTTTTAGTGGGTGCTGTGCACTTCAGGCAGGTGGACCCAGGCCCATTCCCACCCTGTTACACATGTGGTGGTAATTGGGAGCCCTCCAACCCCCCCCCCCAAAAACCCACTGTACCCACATGTAGGTGCCCCCTTCACCCCTTAAGGCTATGGTAGTGTTGTAAAGTTGTGGGTAGTGGGTTTTGGGGGGCTCAGCACACAACGTAAAGGAGCTATGTACCTGGGAGCTATTGATATATATATTTTTTTAATTTTTAGAAGTGCCCCCTAGGGTGCCCAGTTGGTGCCCTGGCATGTGAGGGGGGCCAGTGCACTACAAATGCTGGCTCCTCCCACGACCAAATGCCTTGCATTTCGCCGGGTTTGAGATGGCCGGGCCCAGTTTCCATTATGGCTGAAAAACAAAGCCAGCCATCTCCTCTACACCTGGCAATCGATTTAGCCGGCCCCAACCGTATTTCGAAAATATGGCTGGCTCCGCCCCCTTGCGGAGCCGGCCCCCGAAGATGGCCGGCCAGCTATTTGGCCGGCACCGTTCGATTATGCCCCTCTAAGTCAACCAACCACCTTCACCACTTTTTCCGGCAACGAATTCCAGAGTCTAACTACGCGCTGAGTGAAGAAAAATTTCCTCCGATTTGATTTAAATTTACTACACCGCAGCTTCATCGCATGCCCCCTTGTCCTAGTATTTTTGGAAAGCCATTTTTATACTGGCGAAACATGGCCATGTCAGGCATTTTATATTTATTTATTTTATTTATTTATTGCATTTGTATCCCACATTTTCCCACCTTTTTGCGGGTTCAGTGTGGCTTACAATATGAGTTAAATCTTGGAAATACAATTTGTTACAGATTGGTTATGGATTACATTTTGCATAATTATGCGAAACAATTGGAGTGTCCTTGGGAGTGTAACAATGGAGCACAAACATTGAAACATTGGGAGGAAACAATGGGAGCTTAGAGGGCGATAAGAAGGCATAAAGACATAAGATATATATCTTTCTGTGATTGAAGTTATGAATGATGTGATATTACGGGAATGAGAGTTCTGAGGTGAATGTGTGATGCATTCGTGAATAGTAGGTGTGGACTTTATGTGTTTTGGTTCTTTCCGTAAATCTTTTCGAAAAGATGGGTCTTCAGTGATCTGCGGAAGGAAGCTTGCTCGTTGATTGTTCTTAAGTTGCGTGGTAGTGTATTCCAATACTGCGTGCTCATGTGAGAAAAGGTTGATGCATGTAGCGTTTTGTATTTCACGCCTTTGCAATTGAATACCTGGGAGCTTTTAATCTACAAATAAAGACATTGTTTTTTTACAAGGTCTGCCTCATTGTTTTATTGTCCATTTTGGATTTGGTGGACCAACTGCCTTGTTGCTTTCTGAGCCTTACAATTTTCTGAGGCGACATCACCCCCTTCCCTTCCTTCCCCAACCCCCTTCCCTGAATTTACCTTTTCTTTTCTTGCTTTTTAAAAAGCAGAGGCAGCGGTAGAGATTCCCATAAGCTGCCCTGCTGCTAGTCCCGGCCCCTTCTCTCTACTGCAGCCTGCATCTCTGATGTAACTTCCTGTTTTCTTGGAGGCGGGCCACAGTAGAGAGAAGGGGCTGGGACAGGCAGCAGGGCAACCAATGGGTATCTCTACCGCTGCCTCTGCTTTTTAAAAAGCAAGAAAAGAAAAGGTAAATTCAGGGAAGGGGGTTGGGGAAGGAAAGCAGGAGAAGTCGGATCGTGGCGGGGGGGGGGGGGGGGGCCGCAGTGGAGGAGCCGGGGCGGCAGCTCATTACTCAGGGGGGGAATCACTAAAGTCATCGTTAGAGCCTTTCCCTACCGAATTCCATAGCGAATCGGTAGGGAATGCAAATGAGCTGCTCGCTGCAGCTCACTTGCATTCTCTAACCCTTCGTAAAACCGTCGGATAATCTACCCTTCTCCATTGAGAATACTGATCATTTAACCCTACTGCGAGGGCCCGGTGGCAGACGGAGGGGGGGGGGGGAGCGGCTACGACCTCGGGGGGGGGGGGGGCGGTGCCACGGGGGGGGGGAGGATGGCGGGGAAGCTGTCATTTCAAGGAAGGGAGGAGGAAGGCAGGGAGGGAGGGGGGCCGGGGCTGTGTAAAAGTTCTGATTGTAATGCAGGGGGGAGCGGCGTACCATAGGTGCAGCGGATGCCTGCAATTTTTTTTTTTTATAATACCTACAGTGAAGAACGTCCATAAAGGACGCTCCTGATGAGCGTTTTTGCCCCCTCCTGATTTTTTTATTTTTTTTTTACATTTTATAAGTTTTCGAAGTCTGCGCAGCCCCAACGAGAGGTACAGACCTCTCGTTAGCTTTCCCAGCGTTTTCCAGCATAAGGGCAAGCGGAAAAGCTTAGTGCATCTCATTTCAATAGGGTTTCTACACAATTTGCTCATCTGCATTCCGTTTTCGTTAGCTGCTACCATCGTGGGAAAAAAGTCTTTAGTGCATGCCAGGGCTTACTTACTACTTGCTCGTTAATGGCACGTTAATGACTCGTTAAGTTTAGTGCATCTGGCCCTCACTTCAGGGGGCAGATTGTCTTGGCCTGCCCCTGACCTTGGAATGTCCCTTGACTGATCTGATCTTCACCCAGCACTTCTCCATTTACCACCAGGTTCGTCTTCCAGGAGGCCACATGGATAATTTTAGAAATTCTCTCACACTTTTATTCACTCCTAAAATTTCTCTGAGGAAGCGAATCAAATGCCTTTTTGTAGTCAATCCCTGCCATGAAATGATTTGTTTTCCTTCTATTTCAATTTCTCAGTATCATCTTGTCAATCAGTAATTGGTCTTTTGTGCCACCTGAAGTTTTGCAAGTTCTCTTGGGGAAAGATTTTTCCTTCATGTAGGGGATACATTACATTAACCAAAGGACCATTCAGAGGAACCTCAAGCTGAGAATGCTTTAAGTACTTAGGTAATAAAACAATGTAAAACAGCTGGGGAAGTCTCTCCGTTTGTCTTACAGTTTTACTAGTGAACGTTATTTTTAGCACCTGGACGTCCAGTGTTTTAACATAGTGCTGTTATTTAAGAGTTTCTCTGATGTTCTTAGAGCTTGTTTATTTATTTAAATTGTTTTCAAGATATGTATTATTAACAGTTTTACATTGTTTTATTACCTAAGTATACTATAAGCCGGTGGCGGGAGACAGAGATGGTGCTGGGCAGACTTATACGGTCTGTGCCAGAGCCGATGGTGGGAGGCGGGACTGATGGTTTGGAGGCGGGGATAGTGCTGGGCAGACTTATACGGTCTGTGCCAGAACTGGTGGTGGGAGGCGGGGCTGGTGGTGGGAGGTGGGGATAGTGCTGGGCAGACTTATACGGTCTGTGCCAGAACTGGTGGTGGGAGGCGGGGCTGGTGGTTGGGAGGCGGGGAT
The DNA here is from genome assembly GCF_901765095.1 of Microcaecilia unicolor. Lineage (NCBI taxonomy): Eukaryota > Metazoa > Chordata > Amphibia > Gymnophiona > Siphonopidae > Microcaecilia > Microcaecilia unicolor. Next base: position 73,198 of record NW_021963096.1, on the reverse strand, counting down.
AGTGCTGGGCAGACTTATACGGTCAATGCCAGAGCCGGTGGTGGGAGGTGGGGATAGTGCTGGGCAGACTTATACGGTCAATGCCAGAGCCGGTGGCGGGAGGTGGAGATGGTGCTGGGCAGACTTATACGGTCTGTGCCCGGGAAAGGACAGGTACAAATCAAGGTAAGGTATACACAAAAAGTAGCACATGTGAGTTTATCTTGTTGGGCAGACTAGATGGACCGCGCAGGTCTTTTTTCTGCCGTCATCTACTAGGTTACTATCCAGCTTATAATTGAAAAAGAAAAACGCCTATATTGTGACCCAAATCGGGAGATAGACGTTTATCTCACAAAAACGAATAAAGCGGTATAATCGAAAGCCGAATTTGGACGTTTTCAACTGCACTCCGTCGCAGATGCGGACAAAGTTGATGGGGCGTGTCGAAGGCGTGGTGAAGGCGGAACTGGGGCGTGGTTATCGGGCGATCAGAGATGGGCACCTTTCGCCGATAATGGAAGAAAAATATGCGTTTTTAGCGAGAATTTAGGGCACTTTTCCTGGACCCTGTTTTTCCACGAATAAGGCCCCCAAAAAGTGCCCTAAGTGACCAGATGACCACTGGAGAGAATCGGGGATGACCTCCTCTGACTCCCCCAGTGGTCACAAACCCCCTCCCACCACAAAATATGCCGTTTCACAACTTTTTATTTTCACCCTCAAATGTCATACCCACCTCCCTGGCAGCAGTATGCAGGTCACTGGAGCAGTTATTAGAGGGTGCAGTGGACTTCAGGCAGGTGGATCCAGGCCCATCCCCCCCCCACGTGTTACACTTGTGCTGGTAAATGGGAGCCCTCCAAACCGCCCCCCAAACCCACTGTACCCACATGTAGGTGCCCCCCTTCACCCCTTAGGGCTATAGTAATGGTGTAGACTTGTGGGCGGTGGGTTTTGAGGGGGATTTGGGGGGGGCTCAACACCCAAGGGAAGGGTGCTATGCACCTGGGAGCTCTTTTACCTTTTTTTTTTGTTTTTGTAAAAGTGCCCCCTAGGGTGCCCGGTTGGTGTCCTGGCATGTGAGGGGGACCAGTGCACTACGACTCCTGGCCCCTCCCACGAACAAATGCCTTGGATTTATTCGTTTTTGAGCTGGGCGCTTTCATTTTCCATTATCACTGAAAAACAAAAATGCCCAGCTCACAAATTGTCGAATAAAACATGGACGTCTATTTTTTTCGAAAATACGGTTCGGTCCGCCCCTTCACGGACCCGTTCTCGGAGATAAACGCCCATGGAGATAGACGTTTTCGTTCGATTATGCCCCTCCACGTTTATTACCTAAGTACTTAAAATGGGCTGCGCTAGTGTAGGTGCGTGTTTTGGGAACATTCATATCCATTTTTCAGTGCTCCTATAAAAAAGGGCTTTTTAACTTTTTGCCAAAAATGGACGTGCGGCAAAATAAAAATTGGCGCGCATCCATTTTGGGTCTGAGACCTTACCGCCCACCATTGACTCAGCGGTAAGGTCTCACACGTTAACCATGTGGTAATCATCTATGTACGTAGAATGACAATTACCGCCCAGTTTCTGCTGCGTGCAGGAAAATAAAAATGATTTTCCGGCGCGCGTAGTGAACACGTGTAAAAAATGCAATTACCCCCTCCCCTGGGCCACGCGGTAGCCAGGTGGTAACTCCAAATTCACGTGCATAGGACACGCATACACACCTATGCTGCTTAGTAAAAGGGCCCCTTAGTGAGTTACCCAGGGTCAAAGCGCTGTACACTCGAACATGAAGAGATAGTCCCTGCTCCACAGAGCTTACAATCTAATCAGAACAGACAAACAGGCCAGATAAGGGATAAGGACAAAGAATAGCAAGATTCCGGAATCCCAGAGTAGCAAGATTCCAGAATCCCAAAGAGTAGCAAGATTCCGAAATCCCAAAGACTAATACTACTTATCATTTCTATAGCGCTGCTAGACGTACGCAGTGCTGTACACTTGAACATGAAGAGACAGACCCTGCTCGACAGAGCTTACAATCTAATCTTAAACACTAGTGACAGTGCAGACACACCTGGAGAAGACAACAGCCCTGGTGCAGCAGTAGGTGAGAGTAAACCTGGTCACTGAGCCACTGAAGAAGAGGAAATAAACCACAGATATTAATGAAAAAGTTAAGAGAACTAATGGTGGTTACGTGGATTCCTAAAAATGTCTTGCTACTTCAATGGCACAATCTGTGTATTTAAGTTGAGAGCGTTTAGAAAGACAGACTACCAAAAAAAACCCATAAGATAGTACTCCAGAGGGAGACTCACTTTGGCACAGTGCAAGTGTTTAGACAAGCGTTAGCAGTAAATCCGAGAAACTGTGATCATATCCTGGCATAGGAGTGAAGTTCATTAATATCATGCATTGTGCAAAATTAAACCTCATGGAGACATGACTCTGCATTTTTCTTCTCCATCAGCAGCGGGGCCCATACAGCTTCAGTTCCACTAGAGGGCAGCATATGCTTAGAAACGCTCAATGCTCCAAAGACAATCTACAGGAGTGAAGCTTAGAGGTACAGAATTTGTTTTAAAAACCCATATGTATCACAGAAATAAGTGTGCATCTCACACCTTTTTGTTGCTCTTCAAATGAGCAGTGTACAGCCACGACTCATAGTAGATGACGGCAGAAAAAGACTTGCACGGTCAATCCAGTCTGCCCAACAAGATAAACTCATATGTGCTACTTGTTGTGTATACCTGACTTTGATTTGTATCTGCCATTTTCAGGGCACAGACCCTATAAGTCTGCCCAGCACTAGCCCCGCCTCTCAACCACTAGCCCCGCCTCCCACCACTGGCTCTGCCACCCAATCTCCGCTAAGCTTCTGAGGATCCATTCCTTCTGAACAGGATTCCTTTATGTTTATCCTGTGCATTTTTGAATTCCGTTACCATTTTCATCACCACCACCTCCCGCGGGCAGGGCATTCCAAGTATCCACCATTCTCTCCGTGAAAAAAAAATTCCTGACATTTTTTGAGGGGGTAAGCAAACATGTGGACAATGGGGAGCCGGTTGATATTGTATATCTGGATTTTCAGAAGGCGTTTGACAAAGTGCCGCACGAAAGACTCCTGAAGAAATTGCAGAGTCATGGAATCGGAGGTAGGGTATTATTATGGATTAAGAACTGGTTGAAAGATAGGAAGCAGAGAGTAGGATTGCGTGGCCAGTATTCTCAGTGGAGGAGGGTAGTTAGTGGGGTCCCGCAGGGGTCTGTGCTGGGTCCGTTGCTTTTTAATGTATTTATAAATGACCTAGAGATGGGAATAACTAGTGAGGTAATTAAATTCGCCGATGACACAAAATTATTCAGGGTCGTCAAGTCGCAGGAGGAATGTGAACGATTACAGGAGGACCTTGCGAGACTGGGAGAATGGGCGTGCAAGTGGCAGATGAAGTTCAATGTTGACAAGTGCAAAGTGATGCATGTGGGTAAGAGGAACCCAAATTATAGCTACGTCTTGCAAGGTTCCGCGTTAGGAGTTACGGATCAAGAAAGGGATCTGGGTGTCGTCGTCGATGATACGCTGAAACCTTCTGCTCAGTGTGCTGCTGCGGCTAGGAAAGCGAATAGAATGTTGGGTGTTATTAGGAAGGGTATGGAGTCCAGGTGTGCGGATGTTATAATGCCGTTGTATCGCTCCATGGTGCGACCGCACCTGGAGTATTGTGTTCAGTACTGGTCTCCGTATCTCAAAAAAGATATAGTAGAATTGGAAAAGGTACAGCGAAGGGCGACGAAAATGATAGTGGGGATGGGACGACTTTCCTACGAAGAGAGGCTGAGAAGGCTAGGGCTTTTCAGCTTGGAGAAGAGACGGCTGAGGGGAGATATGATAGAAGTGTATAAAATAATGAGTGGAATGGATCGGGTGGATGTGAAGCGACTGTTCACGCTATCCAAAAATACTAGGACTAGAGGGCATGAGTTGAAGCTACAGTGTGGTAAATTTAAAACGAATCGGAGAAAATTTTTCTTCACCCAACGTGTAATTAGACTCTGGAATTCGTTGCCGGAGAACGTGGTACGGGCGGTTAGCTTGACGGAGTTTAAAAAGGGGTTAGATAGATTCCTAAAGGACAAGTCCATAGACCGCTATTAAATGGACTTGGAAAAATTCCGCATTTTTAGGTATAACTTGTCTGGAATGTTTTTACGTTTGGGGAGCGTGCCAGGTGCCCTTGACCTGGATTGGCCACTGTCGGTGACAGGATGCTGGGCTAGATGGACCTTTGGTCTTTCCCAGTATGGCACTACTTATGTACTTACTGTATATACTTATGTACTTCTTGAGTCTGCCCCCTTCAATATCATTTCATGTCTATATGTTCTACCGCCTTCCCATCTACGGAAAAGGTTCATTTGCGGATTAATACCTTTCAGATGTTTGAATGTCTGTATATCATATCACCCCTGTTTCTCCTTTCCTCCAGAGTATACATGTTCAGGTCAGCAAGTCTCTCTTCATACGTCTTGGAACGCAACTCCCATACCATCCTTGTAGCTTTTCTTTGCACCGCTTCAATTCTTTTTACATCCTTAACAAGATACGGCCTCCAAAACTGAAACAATACTCCAGGTGGGGCCTCACCAACGACTTATACAGGGGCATCAACACCCCCTTTCTTCTGCTGGTCACACCTCTCTTTATACAGCCTAACAACCTTCTAGCTACTGCCACCGCCTTGTCACACTGTTTCGTCGCCTTCAAATCCTCAGATACTATCACCCCAAGATCCCTCTCTCCGCCTGTACCTATCAGACTCTCCCCGCCTAACACATACGTCTCCCGTGGATTTCTACTTCCTAAGTGCATCACTTTGCATTTCTTCGCATTGAATTTTAATTGCCAAACCTTAGACCATTCTTCTAGTTTCCGCAGATCCTTTTTCATGTTTTCCACTCCCTTCCTGGTGTCCACTCTGTTACAAATCTTAGTATCATCCGCAATGTCACTCACAAATATATTGAACAGAATCGGCCCCAGCACCAATCCCTGAGGCACTCCACTACTCACCTTCCCTTCATCTGAACGAATTCCATTCACCACCACCCTCTGGCGTCTGTCCGTCAACCAGTTCCTAATCCAGTTCACCACTCCGGGACCTATCTTCAGCCCATCTAGTTTATTCAAGAGCCTCCTGTGGGGAACCGTGTCAAAAGCTTTGCTGAAATCTAAGTAGATTACGTGTATAGCACGTCCCTGATTCAATTCTCCGGTCACCCAATCAAAGAATTCAATGAGGTTCGTTTGGCATGATTTCCCTTTGGTAAAACCATGTTGTCTCGGATCTTGCAACTTATTGGCTTCCAGGAAATTCACTATCCTTTCCTTCAGCATGGCTTCCATTACTTTTCCAATAACCGAAGTGAGGCTTACCGGCCTGTAGTTTCCAGCTTCTTCCCTATCACCACTTTTGTGAAGAGGTACCACCTCCGCCGTTCTCCAGTCCCTCGGAACCTCTCCCGTCTCCAAGGATTTATTAAACAAATCTTTAAGAGGACCCGCCAGAACCTCTCTGAGCTCCCTCAATATCCTGGGGTGGATCCCGTCCAGTCCCATGGCTTTGTCCACCTTTAGCTTTCCAAGTTGTTGATACACACTCTCTTCCGTGAACGGTGCTATATCCATTCCATTCTCAGGTGTACTTTTGCCAGTCCCTCGCGGTCCTTCTCCAGGATTTTCTTCAGTGAAAACCGAACAAAAGTATCTATTTAGCAAATTGGCTTTTTCTTCATCATTATCTACGTACATAGCGGTTCGCAGCATCTTTTAGTCTCACAATTCCCTTTTTAGTCCTTCTTCTTTCACTAATATATCTGAAGAAACTTTTGTCGCCCCTCCTTACATTTCTAGCCATTTGTTCTTCCGCTTGCACTTTCGCCAGACGTATCTCTCTCTTGGCTTCTTTCAGTTTCATCCGGTATTCTTCCCCGTGTTCCTGTTCTTGAGATTTTCTGTATTTCTGGAACGCCAACTCTTTAGCCTTTATTTTCTCGGCCACTTTCTTGGAGAACCATATCGGTTTCCTTTTTCTCTTGCTTTTATTTACTTTCCTTACATAAAGGTCTGTGGCCCTATTTATAGCTTCTTTCAGCCTGGACCACTGTCCTTCCACTTCTCGTATGTCCTCCCAGCCCATCAGCTCCTTCCTCAGGTATTCCCGCATTTTACTAAAGTCAGCATGTTTGAAATCCAGGACTGAGTTTAGAGTGATCGCCCTCCACTTCAGCTGTCATATCAAACCAAACCGTTTGATGGTCACTGCTTCCCAGGTGGGCACCCACTCGGACATTTGACACACTATCCCCATTTGTGAGCACCAGATCCAGCGTGGCCGCATTACTGGCTGATCTGCAAGGCTTCGTTCTGTTTCTGTGAGTCTGACGTCCTGCACATACAATGTGCAGGACGTCAGACTGACAGAAACAGAACGAAGCCTTGCGCCGGAAGAAGAGGACCTCGGCTGGCGGGGGTTGGGGTCCCCCGCCAGCAAAGGTAGGTGACGGCGGAGGCGGGGGAGGGTTGGCGGCAGGAGGGGGTGGTCAAGACTCACGGCAGGGTCGTCGGCACGGGGGGGGGGTCAAAGTTGTTGTTGGTGTTGGTGGCGCCGGGGGGGGGAGGGGTCGGCAATGGCGGTGGAGGGTCGGCGGCACCGGGGGGGCTAAAATGTGCCCCTCACCTCGGGCTGTGAACCCCCCTCCTGCCGAAGTCTGGCTACGCCCCTGTTTTGAAGGGGAAACAGATCAAAACTAACCTATTGGCTTCAACTTGTTTCAGTTCATCCGTCTCCCTCCTGTTTCCATGCAATCTCTACAGTAGCCGCGACAAAAACAAAAAAAAGCGCGGGGCCGCAGCAACCTTCAGGTATGCGCTGTTGGCTCTGCTGGTCCTGTTCCGGGGGGGCATAGGACCAGTAGAGCCGACAGTGCATGCCTGAAGGCTGCTGCGATCCCGCCCTTTTTTATTTTTGTTGTTATTTTGCCGGGAGAAGAAGCAGCGGCGATGAGAAAAACAGCGATTCGATCTCAGTGGGAGATGACCCACCAAAGCGGGAGTCTCCAGCTGAATGCGGGAGACTTGGCAGGTCTGTTGTTACCATATGTCTGGTTTTCCCTGGCCATGTCCTGTTTGGGAGGACACGGCCGGGCAACTGGGCAGGTTTTGCCAGCCTACCCGTTTTTCCAGATTTGTGGACGAATGGGCAGGCAGGCCTAAGGGTATCCTATCCTCCCCTCCTCTCCCCTCCTTTACCTTACTTGAGTGCACTGGTGGTCTAGTGACCTCTTCAGGGCAGCAAAGAACCCCCTGTTCCTGCCCGGTGCCTCTGCAGCCTGTCTTGCTGCCTCCCGTCCCGGCGCCGATTCAAAATGGCTGCTAGGAGTTCAAGCAGCAGGCCTCGCGAGACTTCCATGTGGAATCTCAAACAGGGAAAGGAAAATGGGACTTGATATACCTGTTTCTGTGGTTTTTGCAACTACATTCAAAGCAGTTTACATAGTATTAACAGGTACATATTTGTTCCTGGGGCAATGGAGGATTAAGTGACTTGCCCACAGTCCCAAAGAGCTGCAGTGGGAAATGAACCCACTTCCCCAGGTTCTCAGGCCACTGCACTAACCACTAGGCTACTCCTCCACTACTGGGCCCCGTCACGCTTGAACTGAGTTCATCCGTGGATTTCCTGTCTATAAGAAAAGTGAAGATGGTTAGTAACTTTCCAGCATTATTGCTAATGACTCTGACAGCAGCCTACAGTTTATTAAATTCAAGAATTAAAAATAGGGTTACCATATTTTGTCCCCCAAAAAGGAGGACACATGCCCCGCCCCCACCATACAACCCGCCCCACCCCCTTTCACGCCCTCGCTCCGCCCCGTCACATTTTCCCCTCCCCCCTGTCACACACTCCGTCACTCCCCCTCCCCTTACTACTGCCCTGGTGGTCTAGTGACCTCTTTCGGGGCAGGAAAGAGCCCCCTCTTTCCTGCCCGGAGCGCTGCCCTGCATGCATCCTTCCTGTTCCTGATCTTGGCGCTGATTCAAAATGGCCGCCGAGAGTTGAAGTCTCGCGAGGTCACGTCAACTCTCAATGGCCATTTTGAATCGGCGCCGAGATGAGGAACAGGAAGGATGCATGCAGGGCAGCGCTCCCGGCAGGAAAGAGGGGAATCTTTCCTGCCCCGAAGGCGGAAGAGGTCACTAGACCACCAGGGCAGTATTAACTAAGGGGAGGGGAGGCTAGCAATCTGCCCGTTTGTCCGGATTTCTGGACAAACGGGCAGGCTGGGGGGCAGGCCGTCCTATAGGACGGCCCGCCCACCAGCCTGCCCGTTGTCCAGAAATCCGGACAAACAGGCAGATTGGCAAAACCCACCCGGTTGCCCGGACATGTCCTCAAAAAGAGGGCATGTCCAGGTAAATCCAGACATATGGTAACTCTACGTAAAAAGGGCTTCTCAGTCTCAGGCATTTTTAACCTGTGGTTTACAATAAAATTAACCCGCGAAAACACTGAGAAGTAACAGAGCAACAAAATAACAACATTCAGGAGCCCTTTTACAGAGCGGTGGACAGCCCAACGTGGCTGCCAGCAGTAGTCCCGCCCCAAGCCAGCGCCATTTCCATGAGGAAAACGAAAACCCCTGGAAACGGCTCGCACGGCGATAACCCGGTGGTAATCAGGCATCGCTGCCCAGTTACCACCTGAATGGGTGACGGTAAGGGCTCCCTGCCACGTGGCCATGTGTCCTGGGCGCTCTTTTAACCGCTGCGGTAAAAAAAGGCCCTGGCGCGTGGGAAAAACAGCCCCCCGTCACTAGCGCAGGGCCCTTTCTCCCGCTTGGTAAAAGGACCCCTCAATGAGTATAGAATTAGCTGTCAACCTGAATTAAATATTTACTAAATGAAAAAAAGCTTTTAAGTGCTCACAAAACAGATAACAGGAAGGCCTGACATCTGATATACGGAGGCAAACTGGAGAAAGAGCAGCTCAAGACTTGCTTCCAGCGTATGCCCTTAACGGGACAGAAAATGTAATAAGCAACACTCAGATGACCAACAAATTCAATCAACCAAATTAATCAAATAAACTGATGCTTGAACTTGAATTATTCGAAAAATCAGACAGGCTAGTTTGCACAAAATACGGGCCTGGATATTTCTTTGGCCTCAAAATCAATCTCACAGCCGTGTTTTTGCACAAACTGCAGCAGGACATGTTTACCCACTCTCACCCTAGCTGAGATAATATTTAATCATAGTAACATAGTAGATGACGGCAGAAAAAGACCTGCACGGTCCATCTAGTCTGCCCAACAAGATAAACTCATATGCGCTACTTTATATGTATACCTGACCTTGATTTGTATCTACCATTTTCAGGGCACAGACCGTAGAAGTCTGCCCAGTACTTGCTCCCCCTCCCAACCACCGGTGCTGCCACCCAATCTCCGCTAAGCTTCTGAGGATCCATTCCTTCTGAACAGGATTCCTTTATGTTTATCCCGTGCATTTTTGAATTCTATGCCGATCTCATTTTCTGCTAGGCCACTCGGTGGCGTATCAAGGGGGGGGGGGGGCGGGGGGGCGGTCCACCCCGGGTGCACGCCGCTGGGGGGGTGCCGCGTGCCTGTCGGCTCTTCGTTTTCATGCTCCCTCTGCCCCGGACCAGGTTACTTCCTGTTCCGGGGCAGAGGGAGCATGAAAACTAAGAGCCGGCAGGTGCGCGGCACCCCCCCCCCCCCCCAGCGGCATGCCTCCGGGGGGGGGGTCTTTCGCCAGGGGGGGCGTCGCACTGTTCTGGGGGGGGGGCGCTGCACCCAGGGGGTGGGGCGCATCAGCGATCCGCCCCGGGTATCAGCCCTCCTAGGAACGCCACTGAGGCCACTGCTTTGATAAAATAAGAAATTAATGCTTAATCACAGTCAAGAAGCTCGTTTATCCATAGAAAAAAAAACCCTAGCCAAATAAAATTGTAATTCCGATAGCCAGTGACTCAAGACATACCTGCTGCTGGAGTAAGTTTTTGAAAACAAAATAATTTCAACCTAACCCTTTTGATATATCTGCGTTAATTAAGCATCTCTCTGACCTCATGTGCAACTTTCTTTAAATTAGTCGCCTTACTTTCTAACTCCTCTTACTCTCTTACTTATCTAAGGTGGATTAGTGTTTTTAGCTTGCTTACACTTAGTGTGCGCTGTAACCATGTAGGTGGCTATAGGGATATATATAGGGATAGCCCTATATGTTCCATCTTTGCTTACACCCCATGCTGTCTATTAAAATGTTTTGTTGTGTTGACATTGTAAGTAGTATACTATCAGCAGTGGCGTAGGAAGGGGGGGCGCTCGGGGGGTGCCGACCCCGCTGGTTCCCTGCTCTCTCTGCCCCGGAACAGGTTACTTCCTGTTCCGGGGCAGAGAGAGCAGGGAACCAGCGGGGCCGACGCAGCTCCGAGTGACGTGCACTCGGGGCGGATCGGCCCTCCCGCAGGTAAGAATGCGGTCCGGGGGGGTCGCGCCGTGCTGCACCCGGGGGGGGGGGGTGCGCAGCGGCGACCCGCCCCTGGTGCCATTAGCCCTCACTATGGCACTAACTATCAGGCTTATTTTCGAAAGAGAAGGGCGCCCATCTTCCGACACAAATCGGGAGATGGGCGTCATTCTCTCAGGGTCGCCCAAATCGACATAATTGAAAGCTGATTTTGGGTGTCTCCAATTGCTTCCCATTATGGGAAAGACCAAAGTTCACGGGGGCGTGTCGGCAGCGTAGCGAAGGCGGGACTGGGGCATGCTTAAGAGATGGGCGTCCTCGGCCAATAATGGAAAAAAAGAAGGGCGTCCCTGACGAGCACTTGGTGCACTTTGCTTGGTCCATTTTTTTCTTGCGACCAAGCCTGAAAAAGGTGCCCGAACTGACCAGATGACCACCGGAGGGAATCGGGGATGACCTCCTCTTACTCCCCCAGTGGTCACCAACCCCCTCCCACCCTAAAAAAAACTTTTAAAATATTTTCTGCCAGCCTCTATGCCAGCCTCAAATGTCATACCCAGCTCCATGACAGCAGTAAGCAGGTCCCTGGAGCAGTTTTAGTGGGTGATGTGCACTTCAGGCAGGTGGACCCAGGCCCAACCCCTCCCCCCCCCCACCTGTTACACTTGTGGTGGTAAATGAGAGCCCTTCAAAACCCACCAGAAACCCACTGTACCCACATGTAGGTGCCCCCCTTCACCCCTTAGGGCTATGGTAGTGGTGTATAGTTGTGGGGAGTGGGTTTTTAGGGCTCAGCACCGAAGGTAAGGGAGCTATGCACCTGGGAGCAATTTGTGAAGTCCACTGCAGTGCTCCCTAGGGTACCCGGTTTGTGTCCTGGCATGTCAGGGGTACCAGTGCACTACGAATGCTGGCTCCTCCCACGACCAAATGGCTTGGATTTGGTCATTTCTGAGATGGGCGTCCTCGGTTTCCATTATCGCTGTTATCAACAGAAATCAAACAAAATAAAACATGGAAAAGAAAATAAGATGATACCATTTTTATTGGACATAACTTAATACATTTCTTGATTAGCTTTCGAAGGTTGCCCTTCTTCGTCAGATCGGAAATAAGCAAATGTGCTAGCTGACAGTGTATATAAGTGAAAACATTCAAGCATTACTATGACACGCTGAAACCCAGGGACGACCATCTCTAAGGACGACCTAAGGATGACCATCTCTAAGGACGACCTAAATGTTGAGATTTGGGCATTCCTGACTGTACTATCGAAACGAAAGATGGCCTCCCCTCTTGTTTCGATAATACGGGTTTCCCTGCCCCTTTACGGGGCCATCCTGTGAGGACGGCCCCAGGAAAACATGGGCGCCCCCGTTCAATTATGCCCCTCCACACCATGCTTTCTCCAAATCAATCACGTACAACTTTCGTTAAATCAATCACCTTACTTTCTAACTCTTCCTACTTTCTTACCCATCTATATGTTACATCTTTGCTTTACCCTTGGCAATCGATTATGTTCTATTACGTATTGTGTTGTCATTGCAAGTAGTCTACCATTCCATACTTTGTATTGTTTCTTGAATATTTTTACTGCTCTAATTGCCTCCTGTTCATGTTTGATCTATTCTTACTGTACACCGCCTTGAGTGAATTCCTTCAAAAAGGCGGTAAATAAATCCTAATAAATAAATAATATTTTGCAATAGCCGAAACATTTTCTGAAATTTAAGAGACATCCCAGAATAAAGGTTCCCTTCTACTAAGGCGTGCTAACAGATTTACCTCCCTTTTAACTAAGCCGCGCTAGCTGCTACCGTGTGGCCATGCCGACGCAGCCCATTCAAAGTGAACGGGCTGTGTCAGCATTAGCGCACGGCAGCTGCTCGCGCACCTTAGTAAACAGGGGAGTTAGCGCATGCTATTGATTAGCATGCTCTAAACCTGTTAGCGCTGTATATCATAGAGGCCATGAAAAGGTGCATAGTTCTAAAAAGTCCAGAGGAAACTGGAGAGTCATGGGATAGGAGGTAGTGTTCTATTGTGGATTGAAAACTGGTTAAAAGATAGAAAACAGAGAGTAGGGTTAAATGGTCAGTATTCTCAATGGAGAAGGGTAGTTAGTGGGGTTCCCCAGGGCTCTGTGCTGGGACCGCTGCTTTTTAACATATTTATAAATGACCTAGAGATGGGAGTAACTAGTGAGATAATTAAATTTGCTGATGACACAAAGTTATTCAAAGTCAATTCGCAGGAGGATTGTGAAAAATTACAAGAGGACCTTACGAGACTGGGAGACTGGGCGTCTAAATGGCAAAAGACGTTTAATGTGAGCAAGTGCAAAGTGATGCATGTGGGAAAGAGGAACCCGAATTATAGCTACGTCATGCAAGGTTCCACGTTAGGAGTCACCGACCAAGAAAGGGATCTAGGTGTCGTCGATGATACATTGAAACCTTCTGCTCAGTGTGCTGTGGCAGCTAAGAAAGCAAATAGAATGTTAGGTATTATTAGAAAAGGAAAATAAAAATGGGGATGTTATAATGCTTTTGTATTACTCTAAGGTGCGACCGCACCTTGAATATTGTGTGCAGTTCTGCTCGCCGCATCTCAAAAAAGATATAGTGGAATTAGAAAAGATACAGAGAAGGGCGGCAAAAATGATAAAGGGGATGGGACGACTTCCCTATGAGGAAAGGCTAAAGAGGCTAGGGCTCTTCAGATTGGAGAAAAGGCGGCTGAGGGGAGATATGATAAGAGGTCTATAAAATAATGAGTGGAGTTCAACGGGTAGATGTGAAGCGTCTGTTCACGCTTTCCAAAAATACTAGGACTAGGGGGCATGCGATGAAGCTACAATGTAGTAAATTTAAAACAAATCTGAGAAAATGTTTCTTCACCCAACGCGTAATTAAACTCTGGAATTCGTTGCCGGAGAACGTGGTGAAGGCGGTTAGCTTAGCAGAGTTTAAAAAGGGGTTAGACGGTTTCCTACAGAACAAGTCCATAAACCACTACTAAATGGACTTGGGAAAAATCCACAATTCTGGGAATAACATGTATAGAATGTTATGTACGTTTGGGAAGCTCGCCAGGTGCCCTTGGCCTGGATTGGCCGCTGTCATGGACAGGATGCTGGGCTCGATGGACCCTTGGTCTTTTCCCAGTGTGGCATTACTTATGTACTTATGGATTTGTTAATTTGTAAAGTGGTGATTGGTATTTGTTAGTTTTTTCAAATTTACATCTGCTGTCTTTATATTTTGCACAGTACTAGGGGACAGTTTCTGTTTCTGTGGTGTTGCATTGTATGCAGAGTCTGGCATTGGGGGTTCAGTTTAATTTTTGTCTAAATAGAAAGTTTATGATTACTTATTCTATAGTGGATTAGGGTGTATCTCTGTTTGTGAAAAAGACATGGCTTTCAGTTGGCATTGACTGTGCAGGATCTACGATCTGTACTATTCTGTCTGGTTTCGTTTTACAATAGGTGAATTGATGTTCTAGTGCTCACTGTAGTGTTTAAGATGCTTTCCTTTTCCTTATGTGACTCGTAGAAATGACTGCTTATGGTATGGTAGAATTGCTCTATAGGTCCTGAGTGTTTTGTATTCTCGGTATGCCTAGTACTGGTTTTTGGAGTGGGGTGTTAAAAAATGACCAGCCCCGGGTGTCAACTACCCTAGGTACGCCACTGCTTCTCGCCAAGGAAATGAGCTGCCCTGGTGTGAAGTATCTTCGGGAACCCATGAACACTCCCGAAGCCCAGGCCCAGTGTTGCCAGATGGAAAAAATTGTCACGCCCAAAGCCAGCCCAAAACCACACACAGTCAATTTGCATGTGAATGACATCATTAATAAATATTAATGAGTCAATTTCCATATGAATGACATCATTAATTTTTAAATTTTTTTTATTTTTTGTTACATTTGTACCCCGTGCTTTCCCCACTCATGGCAGGCTCAATGCGGCTTACATGGGGCAATGGAGGGTTAAGTGACTTGCCCAGAGTCACAAGGAGCTGCCTGTGCCTGAAGTGGGAATTGAACTCAGTTCCTCAGTTCCCCAGGACCAAAGTCCACCACCCTGACCACTAGGCCACTCCTCCACTCCATATTAATGATCCATTTGCATACAAATGACATCATTAAGCCCGCACCCTTGGGGCTTCTACTGGCCGCGGCTGTGGGAAAACCAGCCAACCCGCAGCCAGCGGCCGTGGGGAAAAAAACGCCGGTGGGGCTTTAAAAAGCCGCCCAAAATCCCGCAACCCCCACGTGGCATGAAAAAGCTATAGCAGCTCATGGAAAGGAGCTCAATTGGGCGAGAAGCCTGCAGCCCTGGCAACACTGCCCAGCCCCCTTTGCTCCACTCATCTCCCTACCTGTGCACACCGCCACAGTGGTTTGAAAGGGGTTATTCCTTGAGAAAGATACTCTCACAAATCTCCTTTGTTTAAACCAGCTACTGTTCCTTCATGGGTTGCTGGTCTTTTATTCCTTTCAGGGCTGAATTAGGGTTGCTATAGTGACCAGAGCTCTGTCTGACTGCTAGCGGCTTACGCAGATAACTGGCCTTGCTGTTTGCCATGAGCATAACTCTGTCGTAACTTTAGTAAGGAAAAAGAGAAGACAGGTTTATAGCTACATAGGGACTTACAGCCTGATATTGCAAAGGGTTTAACTCCCCTGAGCCGACTGTCAGCCATGTTGAAAGGCAGCCCGGCCGGGGCAGAGCTGGATAGTCTTAGAAGGTATGTGGGTTAGAGAATGATACGGGGATAAAATTTGTCCCTGTGCCCGCCCCTTCGCTGCAAGTTCTGTCTCTGTCCCCACCCCGTCCCCGCAGGCCCCGTCTCTGTCCCCTCCCCATCCCCGCAGGTTCCGTCCCTGTCCATGCAAGTTCTGTTCTCATCTGCAGAAGCTCAAAAACTTATGATTTTATATTGAAATCTTTTTATTAAAGTGTAAAAAGGAAAAATATGCTGTGCAACTGTTGTGTATAAATTACAAATAGAAAATAATAATAACAATGAGCAACTATAATAAACCCTCCCACCTAGGGTTACCATATTTTGTCCCCCCAAAAGGAGAACACACGCCCCGCCCCGCCCCACCCCACCCCGCCCCCTTTCACATTCTCGCTCTGCCCCTGTCACATTTTCCCCTCTCCCCTGTAACACACCCCGTCACCCCCCCTCCCCTTACCTTACCTTACTACTGCCCTGGTGGTCTAGTGACCTCTTCGGGGCAGCAAAGATCGGCGACGGGTTGGTGGCGGGCGGGCGGGAGGGGGAGGTGGAGAGGGTCTGTGGTAGGGGGGTCCAGAGCGAAATCTGCGGGGGCCCAGGCCCCTATGGCCCCACGCAGATACGCCCCTGGTCTAACCCAAAAGAAAACAGGCGTCTCCCTTTAAGCAGGTTTCAATCAACATAACTTTCAAAACAGTGGAGGAGTGGCCTAGCGGTTAGGGTGATGGACTTTGGTACTGAGGAACTGAGTTCAATTCCCACTTCAGGCACAGGCAGCTCCTTGTGACTCTGGGCAAGTCACTTAACCCTCCATTGCCCCATGTAAGCCGCATTGAGCCTGCCATGAGTGGGAAAGCGCAGGGTACAAATGTAACAAAAATAAAATAGATACTATTGGAGATTCTACATGGAATGTTGCTATTCCACTAGCAACATTCCATGTAGAAGGCTGCGCAGGCTTCTGTTTCTGTGAGTCTGACGTCCTGCACGTACGTGCAGGACGTCAGACTCACAGAAGCAGAAGCCTGCGCGGCCACATTGGTGATCTGCAAGGGCCGACTTCTACATGGAATATTGCTAGTGGAATAGCAACATTCCATGTAGAATCTCAAATAGTAGCAACAGTGGAGGAGTGGCCTAGTGGTTAGGGTGGTGGACTTTGGTCCTGGGGAACTGAGGAACTGAGTTTGATTCCTGGCACAGGCAGCTCCTTGTGACTCTGGGCAAGTCACTTAACCCTCCATTGCCCCATGTCAGCCGCACTGAGCCTGCCATGAGTGGGAAAGCGCGGGGTACAAATGTAACAAAAATAAAATAGATACTATTGGAGATTCTACATGGAATGTTGCTACTACTGGAGATTCTGGATGGAATGTTGCTACTATTGGAGATTCTGTTGCTACTATTTGAGATTCTACATGGAATGTTGCTACTATTGGAGATTCTACATGGAATGTTGCTATTCCACTAGCAGCATTCCATGTAGAAGGCTGCGCAGGCTTCTGTTTCTGTGAGTCAGACTTACAGAAGCAGAAGCCTGCGCGGCCACATTGGTGATCTGCAAGGGTCGACTTCTACATGGAATGTTGCTAGTGGGACTCTGGGCAAGTCACTTAACCCTCCATTGCCCCATGTAAGCCGCATTGAGCCTGCCATGAGTGGGAAAGCGCAGGGTACAAATGTAACAAAAATAAAATATGGATTTTCAAACCTTCAGGTGCTTCTCTCCCCAGGCTCTCAAGCTCCCATTCCATTCTGGTTTCTTCTCCCTGCTCAGCTTGATTAACCCCCTCTTCCATACAATCCATCCAATCCTCCTCCTGCTTCTCACCCCACCCCTCCCTATCACAGGTGGGCAGCATGATATACAGATTGCTGGTCCAGGGGAACTGGGCTCCTTCATTCTCCCTCGCTCTTGTGGTCAGAGACGGTATATGGCCAGCTTGCCTGTCCCCTAGGCTCTCACTGCTGGGACTGGAAATGCATTCTGGGAGATGTAGTTTAGGGTTTTGCTGCTTCATTTTATACATCTGGGATGTAGCCTTGTCACAATATATAATTTTTGAAGAAAAGTACTAAATAATTGTCCCTCGTTTTGTCTCAAATTCCTAAATTCTGAGCACCATTTATAGACTTCCTTCCTTTGGCGGTAATTGTATAACTGGTCATCGCCATGTCGGTGCCACTTGCAAGGGTAAATGTACAGAACACCTGCCAGCTCGCAGTTCAATGTACTCTTACACATGTAAGTGGCAGCAAAACACTGAAGCGCTATTCTGTAAGGGAGTGTGTAAAGCAGTGGCGTAGCCAAGGGTGAGCTTGGGTGGGCCCAGGCCCACCTACTTTGGGCTCAGGCCCACCCAGTAGCAGCACACCTATGAAGTGTCTGATAGGGATTCCCAAGCCCCATCAGCCGAAAATTCCTGTCCTTCCTGCATACCAGCCTTCCCTTTGATGTATTCCCGCCTATAAGAAAACAGGAAGTTGCATCAGAGGGAAGGCTGTGGAGCCAACACGAGCAGTGTGTATTATTTCCTGCTTGCTGCCAGTGAAAATCTGCTATTTAAAAGGTATGGGGGGGAGGGAGAGGTTTGAGAGACCATATGGCATGTAGGCGAGAGAGGGAGAGACCAAATCACTTGTGGGACAGGGCGGAGTTCTTCTGCCCACCCATCTTGGACCCAGGCTCACTCAAAATTGGGTGTCTGGCTACGCCCCTGGTGTAAAGGGACGGAGCATGAGTGGAACAAGCGGGAAACCATTCCACGCAGCCAACAACCTTTCCGTGAAGGAGTATTTTCATAGATTTCTCCTATTTCCTCTCAACTTCTTCCTATGCCCTCTCATTCCAGAATATTCATTGTGGATATCCTAAAAATCTGACTGGCTGGGGTGCCTCCAGGACCGGGTTTGGGGACCACAGGGTTAAACATTACAAAGTGCATAAAGGAGAAAAGGGAAAAGCCAATTGGATAAGCAGTTTTGTGTCTGTGCTTCTCACTCATTCCCTACAGAGCTCCTCTGCCAGACAATAGAAAGTTCTAATCTATTGTGTGCAACATTGTCTCGTTATTGTGTGTGTTTCACTGTTTCAATGTTTTGTACCCTTCTTCTCTCTGTAGCTGTCTCTGAGGCTCTTTGGGGAATTGTCCTTCGTTCCTCAGCAATGTAAGTCACAGTCATAGGTGTCTGTCAGAGTAGAACATAGCAAAATAGTAAATGACGGCAGATAAAGACCTTACGGTCCGTCCAGTCTGCCCAACAAGAGGAGGTGGCAGCACCAGCTGCAGTGGATGGGAAGAATTGGGTAGAGAAGGCAGCAGCACCAGCTGGAAATAGGCAGCAGCAGCAGTAGGAGCTGGGAGGAGGCAGCAGCTGCAGTGGTTAGAAGGAAGTGGCAGCACCAGCTGCAAAGGTTAGAAGGAGTGGCAGCACCAACTACAGTGGTTGGGTGGAGGTGGCAGCAGCAGCTGCAGTGGACAGGAGGAGGTGGCAGCACCAACTACAGTGGTTGGGTGGAGGTGGCAGCAGCAGCTGCAGTGGATGGGAGGAGGTGGGTAGAGAAGGTGGCAGCACCAGCTGAAAGAAGGCAGCTGCAGGGGTTAGGAGGTGGCAGCACCAACTACAGTGGTTGGGTGGAGGTGGCAGCAGCAGCTGCAGTGGACGGGAGGAGGTGGCAGCACCAACTACAGTGGTTGGGTGGAGGTGGCAGCAGCAGCTGCAGTGGATGGGAGGAGGTGGGTAGAGAAGGTGGCAGCACCAGCTGAAAGAAGGCAGCTGCAGGGGTTAGGAGGTGGCAGCAGCAGCTGCATTGGACGGGAGGAGGTGACAGTATCAACTACAGTGGTTGGGTGGAGGTGGCAGCAGCAGCTGCAGTGGACGGGAGGAGGTAGCAGCAGCAGCTGCAGTTGTTGGGAGGAGTGGCAGCAGCAGCTGCAGTTCTTGGGAGGAGTGGCAGCAGCAGCTGCAATGGTTGGAAGGAGGTAGCAGCAGCAGCTGTAGTGGATGGGAGGAGGTGGGTAGAGAAGGTGGCAGCACCAGCTGAAAGAAGGCAGCTGCAGTGGATGGGAGGAGGTGGGTAGAGAAGGTGGCAGCAGCAGCAGCTGGAAGAAGGCAGCAGCAGTAGGAGCTGGGAGGAGGCAGCAGCAGCTGCAGTGGTTAGAAGGAGTTTGCAGCACCAGCTACAGTGGTTGGGTGGAGGTGGCAGCAGCAGCTGCAGTGGATGGGAGGAGGTGGGTAGAGAAGGTGGCAGCACCAGCTGAAAGAAGGCAGCTGCAGGGGTTAGGAGGTGGCAGCACCAGCTGCAATGGTTGGAAGGAGGTAGCAACAGCAGCTGCAGTGGATGGGAGGAGGTGGCAGCATCAACTACAGTGGTTGGGTGGAGGTGGCAGCAGCAGCTGCATTGGACGGGAGGAGGTGACAGTATCAACTACAGTGGTTGGGTGGAGGTGGCAGCAGCAGCTGCATTGGACGGGAGGAGGTGACAGTATCAACTACAGTGGTTGGGTGGAGGTGGCAGCAGCAGCTGCAATGGTTGGAAGGAGGTAGCAACAGCAGCTGCAGTGGATGGGAGGAGGTGGCAGCATCAACTACAGTGGTTGGGTGGAGGTGGCAGCAGCAGCTGCATTGGACGGGAGGAGGTGACAGTATCAACTACAGTGGTTGGGTGGAGGTGGCAGCAGCAGCTGCATTGGACGGGAGGAGGTGACAGTATCAACTACAGTGGTTGGGTGGAGGTGGCAGCACCAGCTGCAATGGTTGGAAGGAGGTAGCAACAGCAGCTGCAGTGGATGGGAGGAGGTGGCAGCATCAACTACAGTGGTTGGGTGGAGGTGGCAGCAGCAGCTGCATTGGACGGGAGGAGGTGACAGTATCAACTACAGTGGTTGGGTGGAGGTGGCAGCAGCAGCTGCATTGGACGGGAGGAGGTGACAGTATCAACTACAGTGGTTGGGTGGAGGTGGCAGCAGCAGCTGCAGTGGACGGGAGGAGGTAGCAGCAGCAGCTGCAGTTGTTGGGAGGAGTGGCAGCAGCAGCTGCAATGGTTGGAAGGAAGTGGCAGCACCAGCTGCAAAGGTTAGAAGGAGTGGCAGCACCAACTACAGTGGTTGGGTGGAGGTGGCAGCAGCAGCTGCAGTGGACAGGAGGAGGTGGCAGCACCAACTACAGTGGTTGGGTGGAGGTGGCAGCAGCAGCTGCAGTGGATGGGAGGAGGTGGGTAGAGAAGGTGGCAGCAGCAGCAGCTGGAAGAAGGCAGCAGCAGTAGGAGCTGGGAGGAGGCAGCAGCAGCTGCAGTGGTTAGAAGGAGTTTGCAGCACCAGCTACAGTGGTTGGGTGGAGGTGGCAGCAGCAGCTGCAGTGGTTGGGAGGAGGTGGGTAGAGAAGGCGGCAGCACCAGCTGGAAGAAGGCATCAATAGCGGCAGTAGGAGCTGGGAAAAGTTGGCTGGAAGAATATGTTAGCAGCTGCAGTAACAGCTGGGAGGTGGAGGCAGAGGTTACATCACAAGCTTTGTTGGCTAAGAGGAGGTGGCAGCCCAGTTCCCTGAGAGTATGTGAGAGCCTGAAGCCCTGGATAAACCCTTTGCACTGGATTCAGACTTACGAAAGGGACTAATTTTGTTACAGTGCACTCTGGAGTTTCCACTGTGACCATTCACTGGATGTGATCAATTCCTTTTAGAGAGCTGCATGGGAACGGGGTTTGTGCTAATCCCGCAGAACCCGCGGGATTCCCGCAGGGACGGAAGCAGTTCTGCGGGGTTCCTGTGGAAGTGTAAGCTGCACTGCATCAGCCTCTCATCTACCGAGTACCTTGAGTGCTGTCTCCTCCTCCTCCTCTTCCTCCTTGCTTTAACAGCACAAATGTGGAAAGTCTTCCGCTAAGGAGGTGGTAGAGACACAAATGATGATGGAATTCAAAAAGGTGTGGGATGAACACAGAGGATCTCTAATTAGAAAATGGAAGTTATAAAAAAACCTAATCTTAAATGGCTGCATGTGTGTGGATATATGAATTAATGCTTAGATGGCGACTCTAGCTGTGATTAACTAGGGCCAATACCGGGCAGACTTGTAAGGTCTGTGTCTAATATATGGAAGTCTGGTTTAGGATGGGCTGGAAAGGGCTTAGACAGCAACTTCAGTGGCTGGAACATAAGGACAGTTCTGGACAGATTTTTACGATCTGTGTCCCACAAATGAGAAGACGCATAGACTGGAGTGGGCTTCAACGGCAACTCCAGTAGTTGGAACATAAGGATAGGGCCAGATAGACTTCTGTGGTCTATGTTCCAGAAACACAAAAGAAAGACCATAATCAAGTATATAATATCACACTCATTGATTTAATCATGAATCGATAATGAGTGTGACTATAGGGGCAGACTGGATGGACCATTCAGGTCTATTTGCTGTCACTTACTATGTTACAAGTAATCCTCTTTGCTCCCGGGCTGATGAGCAGACCTCAGCTCTGACACAGGCATGACCATCAGATGTCACCTGACCTACTGGCACATGCATGTGGTGACCTCTCAGCACACAGTGCCAGTAAATCAGAGACAAATCTTACATGTGCCCACCAGAGTGTTCTAAGTTTCAGCTTCCATTCCTTCCCTGCCTACAGTGCTGTGGCTCAAATCCAGAGAGAGACTGAGGGAGCTGACTGGAATTTTCTTTTATGTGCCATTAAATTCTTGTGGGGATGGGTGGGGATGGGTTAAATTCTTGCGGGGACGGGTTGTGATGGGTTAAATTTTGCGGGGATGGGTAAGATTCCAGTGGGGACGGGTGGGGATGGGTAAGATTCCAGTGGGGTCGGGTGGGGATGGGTGAGATTCTAGCAGGGATGGGCGGGGATGGGTAAGATTCCAGTGGGGATGGGTGGGGATGGGTGAGATTCTAGCGGGGGATGGGCAGGGATGGGTAAGATTCCAGTGGGGACGGGTAAGATTCCAGTGGGGATGGGTGGGGATGGGTAAGATTCCAGTGGGGACGGGTGGGGATGGGTGAGATTCTAGCGGGGATGGGCGGGGATGGGTAAGATTCCAGTGGGGACGGGTGGGGATGGGTAAGATTCCAGTGGGGACGGGTGGGGATGGGTAAGATTCCAGCGGGGACGGGTGGGGATGGGTGAGATTCCAGTGGGGATGGGTGGGGATGGGTAAGATTCCAGTGGGGACGGGTGGGGATGGGTGAGATTCTAGCGGGGATGGGTAAGATTCCAGGGGGAATGGGTGGGGATGGGTAAGATTCCAGTGGGGATGGGCGGGGATGGGTAAGATTCCAGCGGGGATGGGCGGGGATGGGTGAGATTCTAGCGGGGATGGGCGGGATGGGTAAGATTCCAGTGGGGACGGGTGGGGATGGGTGAGATTCTAGCGGGGATGGGTAAGATTTCTGTCCCTGTGCAACTCTCTAATTCCTTTTGCTAGCCAGGGCAGGTGCCTGTCTTTCCTCACCCAGCATTCTTTCTGTTACTTACCGGTTTGTGGACAGATAGTTACAGCAAGGGCGGCATGCATTTTACAAGAGAAATATCAAGTACAATGTAAACTTATAAACAACGCCCTTTCCCTCCACCCCAAGCCTGTAAAAACCATCAGCATTTAGAGCACAGCATGAACAGATTTGGAACATTGATTTATTCTTAGAAGAGTTCAAACACCCCACGAAAACCCTCAGGGGATAAAACTATTTTAAAAAATGAGCAGAAGTTGCTAGGCTGAACTTCCTCATGGTTACTTGTTTTCTGCAGGAATAGAGAGAAGTATAATTAACTGTAGCTGTGGGAAGTGACAGTGGCATCCGCCAGGGATTTGTTTCTGGTTTGGGACCCCTGTCAGCACTGTGACTAAATCTAATCACTCTAAGCTTTCTTTCTGTTTTATTGCCACTGTTACACATCCAAAGGAGAGGCTGCAGTAAATGGGAAAGGGAGAAGCTGGAGGAGGGTGTTTAGATGCTGGATGAAGGGCAGGAAGAGAGAGAGAGGAGATGCTGGATCACAGGGGAAGCAATAGAGATGCTGGAAAATATATGGGGGATGGGGGTGCAGAAGGGAAATGCTAGAAATGGGGAGGAGTAGGAAAGACATAAGGATGTTGCTGGATATGGTGGGGGATATGGAGACAGAGGGGAGATGTTGGAAGGAGAGGCAAAGCAAGAGGGAGATGCTGTACTGGACATAGGGGACAAAAAAAAGGGGAATGCTGGATAGAGGCAGGGAGACAAAGTGAGAAGATGCTAGACCACAGGAGAGGGACAAGGGAGAAGAAATGTTGGATCATGGAAGGGGTGGTGGAATAGGGACACACAGTGAGAGGTCATGGACCATGGGGGATAGGCAGACAAAAGGGAAATGCTGGACACAGGGGAGACAAAGGGAAATGCTGAACATGGGGGAGTAGGAGACAAAGGAAAGATGCTGGACACAAGGGGAGGGGAAGAGAGGGGGAGATGCTGGACAGAAAAGAGAGAGGGGGGAATATGCTGGACAGAAAAGTTAAGAGAGGTGAGAAATGTTGGACGACAGGGGATAAGGAGACAGGAGAGATACTGGATATGGGAAGGGGGAATAGGGAGACAGAGGGGAGATGCTGGACATTGGGGGTGAGAAAGACAGGCTCTCTTGGGAGGAGGTGAAGAGAGAGAGAGAGTGGAAAGATGCTGGGTGAAGGGAACTCGAAAAAGAGAGAACAGAGCAATTGAATGGGGAGGGGTACAATGGGAAGGTCTGCACAGGCTACTTGTGTGGAAGGTTTTGGTGTTCTCAGTCTCCCTCTGCTGGTGGGAGTGCATGGCCCAAGCGTCTTGAACGGTCTGGAGGATCTAGAGGAAAGAAAATTAGCAGGTAAGGCCTAATTTCACCTTCCTTCACTCAGAAAGTATCTTCCTATAACTGCTTGACCAGATCCTCTTGTTTTCCCTGACCTCTGTATAACATCAATTGTATTCTGTACCCTGGTATGGTGATGCCATAACAGGTCTCTGTAAGCCACATTGAGCCTGCAAATAGGTGGGGAAATGTGGGATACAAGTGAAATAAATAAAGAATTTAAAAAAAAAGGGTTGCATTAAAATCAGCACAGTGAAAGGAGCTGAGCCCATCCCCACAAAATCTACAGTGAACGCTGTCAGCTGATCTCTGCCTCTGAAAAACGAACAATGCCTAAGCCGCCTTCCTAAGGAGATTATCAACTCCACGGGTGCAGGGAACATCCTTCTCATCTCTTTATACATCTTAGACATCTGCTTAATTACAAAATGCATCACGATCACCATCAAAACCACAGGTATCTCTCCGTCATTTTCGGTAATATCAAGGGGACCAGCAGCTCAGCCGTGATTGAACGTTTTTGTTTTTGTTTTTTGTCAAATGGGTTTTAGTTTTATCTTGATTTGATGTTTCTCACGATGGGCAGTTTTAAAGTTAATAAATTGTTGCCATTAATTATATACAGATCAATAAAGTAATATCAAAATAAATAAACACCTTAGATCAATTTAAATGGTAAAAAAAAGAAACTTGGAAGACAAGATGAAGGCAAAAGTGAATTCTTTCTCCAACTGCGTTAATGAACATCTTTGCAATCTATCGCACTCCCAGACAATCCAGTTAGAAGATTTACAGCATTATTTCAGAAACTCTATTGGAATTGTAATTCACTGGCACTTAAAGGATCAGAAAAGAAAATGATCTTGAGCTTAGAATGAAATGGCAAAACAAAACGTAATACTTGGCCAAAAGCCTTGCAGGCTAGGCCGGTGGGGTTCATTTCTAGTCCTTGAGGGGCACAAACGATTCAGGCTGGCTTGACCATTGCACAAGGTGAGGCTCTGGCCCAGGGCACCGACGGCTAAGGGCACCAGCCTCTAACCTCACCTGGTCTACAGGTTAAGCCTTTTCTCCTCCCTTCCCTTGGTCCGGTCTTTCCCCTTCTCTCTTCCCCCTCCCCACGGATCTGGCACTGTTCCCTCACTTCTCACTTCCCCGCCATCTTGCAAAGTTTATGTTGGTCGCTGGTGAGAGCAGCAGCAGTAGGCATGACAGGTTGCCTTTGGCCAGCCCGTGAAAGGGAGAGATGCCGAACCCTAGGGGGGGAGGAGGGAGGGGGCACCGGAAGTGATGCTATGGCGTTTGACAAGGTACCTCATGAAAGGCTACAGAGGAAATTGGAGGGTCATGGGATAGGAGGAAATGTCCTATTGTGGATTAAAAACTGGTTGAAGGATAGGAAACAGAGAGTGGGGTTAAATGGGCAGTATTCACAATGGAGAAGGGTAGTTAGTGGGGTTCCTCAGGGGTCTGTGCTAGGACCACTGCTTTTTAACATATTTATAAATGATTTAGAGATGGGAGTAACTAGCGAGGTAATTAAATTTGCTGATGACACAAAGTTATTCAAAGTCGTTAACTCGCAAGAGGATTGTGAAAAATTACAGAAGGACCTTGGGAGACTGGGAGACTGGGCGGCTAAATGGCAGATGACGTTTAATATGAGCAAGTGCAAGGTGATGGGAAAAAAGAACCCGAATTATAGCTACGTCATGCAAGGTTCCACGTTAGGAGTTACGGACCAAGAAAGGGATCTGGGTGTCGTCGTCGATAATACACTGAAACCTTCTGCTCAGTGTGCTGCTGCGGCTAGGAAGGCGAATAGAATGTTGGGTATTATTAGGAAAGGTATGGAAAACAGGTGTGAGGATGTTATAATGCCGTTGTATCGCTCCATGGTGCGACCGCACCTTGAGTATTGTGTTCAATTCTGGTCGCCGCATCTCAAGAAAGATATAGTAGAACTGGAAAAGGTGCAGCGAAGGGCGACTAAAATGATAGCGGGGATGGGACGACTTCCCTATGAAGAAAGACTAAGGAGGCTAGGGCTATACAGCTTGGAGAAGAGACGGCTGAGGGGAGACATGATAGAGGTATATAAAATATTGAGTGGAGTGGAACAGGTGGATGTGAAGCGTCTGTTCACGCTTTCCAAAAATACTAGGACTAGGGGGCATGCAATGAAACTACAGTGTAGTAAATTTAAAACAAATCGGAGAAAATGTTTCTTCACCCAACACGTAATTAAACTCTGGAATTCGTTGCCGGAGAACGTGGTGAAGGCGGTTAGCTTAGCAGAGTTTAAAAAGGGGTTAGACGGTTTCCAGTCCATAAATCACTACTAAATAGACTTGGGAAATATCCACAAATCAGGAATAACATGTATAGAATGTTTGTACGTTTGGGAAGCTTGCCAGGTGCCCTTGGCCTGGATTGGCCGCTGTCGTGGACAGGATGCTGGGCTTGATGGACCCTTGGTCTTTTCCCAG
Source organism: Microcaecilia unicolor (assembly GCF_901765095.1). Taxonomy (NCBI): domain Eukaryota; kingdom Metazoa; phylum Chordata; class Amphibia; order Gymnophiona; family Siphonopidae; genus Microcaecilia; species Microcaecilia unicolor. The sequence continues at coordinate 46,566 of NW_021963096.1, read as the reverse complement.
TGTGGCATTACTTATGTACTTATGGGGGGGGGGGGGGGTATACCACCAAAGTAAGTTGGTTCAGGGCGCCACTGTCCCTTGAGCCAGCCCTGGCTACCACCAATACATATATCATGAGATAGATTTGCATGCATGGAGGTATTATGCATGCAAGTGCCTCTCATGAATTCATGACGTCCCAATCCATTTGCAGCCCCTGAGGATTGGAAGTGAATACCACTAGGACTGGTGATAGGGAAGTCTCAGTTCTTGTCCTAACTTCTGTTTTCCATTATGCATGCCCAGGGCCGCCAAGACACTAGGCCGGGCCCGGGGCAAAGCCGCCCCCCCCCCCCCCATCGCTCCCCCCGCTGCTGCCGCCCCCCATCGCTCCTCCCGCCACTGCAGTCCCCGGTCTCACCTGCCTGCCTCCACGGCTCCGGGCTCCCTGCATTCGAAGCGGCAGTCGCAGATCACCTGTCTTCTGGTCTTCCCTCCTTGTGTCCTGCCCTCATCTGATGTAACTTCCGGTTTCCGCGAGGGCGGGACACAGGGAGGGAAGGCCCGAAGGGAGGCGATCTGTGACTGCTGCAGGGGGCCCGGAGCCGAGGAGGCAGGCAGGTGAGACTGGAGACTGCAGTGCCGGCGGCCTGACCCCGGCGCCGGGCCCCCTTGGAGGCCTGGGGAATTTTGTCCCCCCTGCCCCCCCCCATCTCGGCGGCCCTGTGCATGCCCTAGCACAGTGCTATTCAGTGACACTTCTCACGGACTGCAAAACAGATCAGATTTTCAGGCTACCATTAATGACTGCGCAGGCAGGCAGGAGGATTGTACTGGCAGCCAGTGTGTGTGTGGGGGGGGGGGGGGGGGGAGGGAATTAAGGGGTAGAATTCTGGTGCTTGCGAAAAGAGGGCAAGAAACAGGGATGCTTGTCCTGGCCATGGGAGTGGAAGAGGGATGAAGGATTTAGGGGCGGGGGGGTTGGGAAGCAGAGGAAGAGTGGACTTGAGGATTTGGTAGAGGGAGAGACTAGTAGCCCTGGGCTAGGGGGCTTAGGAGACAGGAGAGAAACTAGTTTACTGGGGGTAGGGGGAAGGATTTGAAAGAGAAAGGAAAAGAGAGAGAGAGAGGGAGACTTGTCTTGCAGGATGGGGAGGGTTTGACAGAGTGAGAGGAAGGCGGTTTTGGGAGGGAGACTATCGGGCTCATTTTCAAAGCACTTAGCCTCCCAAAGTTCCATAGGTTTCTATGGAACTTTGGAAGGCTAAGTGCTTTGAAAATATGCCTCAAAGTGGGGGGAGGAATGTAGCCTTGTGTGGGGGGATTGTCAGCTCTCCTTCAGCTTCTATGTTTTCTGGATTGTCCCACACTTAAAAATTAGTGAAGACCACTGGGTTTTATATACATCACACGTGGGGATTCTAACTGATGCTGACATGAGTGGGGAAGAAGGTGGGTACTGGCATACGCATGTATGTATACTTGAAATGCACATATATAGTAACATAGTAACATAGTAGATGACGGCAGAAAAAGACCCACACGGTCCATCCAGTCTGCCCAACAAGATAAACTCATGTGTGTATACCTTACCTTGATTTGTACCTGTCTTTGCCCAGCACTATCCCCGCCTCCCAACCACCAGCCCCGCCTCCCACCACCAGCTCTGGCACAGACCGTATAAGTCTGCCCAGCACTATTCCCCGCCTCCCAACCACCAGTCCCGCCTCCCACCACGGGAAATGTCTGTATTCCAATGCTTTTCATGCATATCTGGCAGGTAAATATTAGCATCTTATGAAATTGCCCTCTGTCGATAAGTGTAACCCAGTGCTCAGACCTGTGGGCCTAGTGCCAATCTATAGTAACCTTGGGTCCCCAGAAACCTCTTCAGGCAACGCCACTGGCAAGCAGGTTAATGGACCTCCGGGATCCTGGAATAATAAACCCATTAATCACAAAACAGAAGAACAATCCTCCACAGTTGCAAACGCAAGAGCAAACGACAGCGGAGGTGACGTGAGAAGAAGCTCAACGCCAACGGTGCTTGATATTCCTTAATTACAACTTTTTTTTTTGGCGCCGTGAGCGGAGGTGTTCGAAGCGAGCTCCTGCCTACCACTTGCTGAATCTTGAATAATTTACCTGTTTTTCTAAAATGCCGCATACCAAGCGTAAAGGGACGACTCGGGGGACTCCCCTTCATCCCACGACGTCCACACCGGCAAGCGGAGGTTTGGAACGCTTCTTCCCCGCATTGTCCCGAAGAAGCGGAGCGGAGTCCTTAGCAGGAGGGACCGGTGAAGCGTGCCCCCCGCAGGAAATAGAAGTCTCTCTCTCCCCGCCTTTCTCTACGACGCCTCCTTGCCCAGCAACTGCCTTGAGCGGGACGGGGTTTCTTTCGGAACCCGGAAAGGGTTATTCCGAAGAGCTCAGAGGGGAGTCCAACTCTGTAAGGATATATGCAGCTGCAGGAGAGACGGAGGTGAGCCTGGGTAAGATCTGGCTGAAGTTATTGGAAATAGAAAAAACCCTGAGACAATCCTCGGATGAGGTAAAGACTTTGAATTTGAATGTACAGGAAGTGAAAAGCTCCCTAGATATGGCGAAACAAGATTTTTCTTCTAAGATTGAGGCCTTAGAGAGAGGGACAAAGCAAACTGAGGATTTTAAAATGGCTGTGGTAAAAGATAATATGGAAATCAGAAGAAAACTGGAACAAGTAGAGAATTATAATAGGAGATTAAATCTCCGAATATTGAATTTTCCTAGAATATTGGGAGAATCTCCAAAAGATATGTTCCAGAGATATCTAAAAGAAAACTTAAATTTTCCCCAAGAAGTTTTTCCCCCTTTGAATAAGATTTATTATATACCAAGCACGATGAAAAAAGTTGGAACAGAGAATTCTATAGACTTACAAAATGTCACAGCCATTTTGGAGCAAACAATTGAAGAATCACCTGAAAGGGGGACGTTGATAATTTCCTTTGTATTCCAACAGGATTTAAATGCAGTAAAAAGATATAGTAGAATTGGAAAAGGTACAGCGAAGGGCGACAAAAATGATAGTGGGGATGGGACGACTTTCCTACGAAGAGAGGCTGAGAAGGCTAGGGCTTTTCAGCTTGGAGAAGAGACGGCTGAGGGGAGATATGATAGAAGTGTATAAAATAATGAGTGGAATGGATCAGGTGGATGTGAAGCGACTGTTCACGCTATCCAAAAATACTAGGACTAGAGGGCATGAGTTGAAGCTACAGTGTGGTAAATTTAAAACGAATCGGAGAAAATTTTTCTTCACCCAACGTGTAATTAGACTCTGGAATTCGTTGCCGGAGAACGTGGTACGGGCGGTTAGCTTGACGGAGTTTAAAAAGGGGTTAGATAGATTCCTAAAGGACAAGTCCATAGACCGCTATTAAATGGACTTGGAAAAATTCCGCATTTTTAGGTATAACTTGTCTGGAATGTTTTTACGTTTGGGGAGCGTGCCAGGTGCCCTTGACCTGGATTGGCCACTGTCGGTGACAGGATGCTGGGCTAGATGGACCTTTGGTCTTTCCCAGTATGGCACTACTTATGTACTTATGTACTTATGTAATGCGTCTTTACTTTAAATCAACTAACCGTGTTTTTGCTGGCCAAAAAATTTGGCTTTATCCGGATGTGACTAAATCAACACAAGAAAAACGAAAAAAGTTTCTCTCTATGAGGTCAAAAGTATTGGAACTGGGAGGTCTTTTCCTCCTGGCCTATCCCTGTAAATGTGTCATCAGGTTAAATCAAGTTAAATATATATATTATATGTCTGATCAGCTTCAGACTTTCCTAGACAATAAACAACGATAGAGTTGAGATATATATGGGACTAACGGAACCAAAATTTCTTATTTATATGTTATGATTGTGTTATCTTCACTAATTCCTACCCCCCCCCCCCCATTATTGGGGTCTAAGGAAGCCAATATTTTGTCTTTGTTTAGGACAATTTGCTTAATTATTATTTCTTCTGTATTAATTACTTAAAGGCTGTATTACACTTTTGCAGTATGATAACTTCTGTAATAAGTATATAAAAATTAATAAAAATTATGAAAAAAAAAACTTTACAAAACTCTTTTTTTTTCCTTCTTGATAATCCCTTTATTCAGACTTCAGAAAACTTGACTCGCGCCATGTCTTGGCTGCATCAGGAGTCTGAAGGGTGTTTGAGAACACAGAACAAAGCATTGTGTTGATAGCAAAATGCCTAAGAAACAGGGCCACTGAGAGACTGGGCCTGGCCCAGGGCAAGGCTGCCCCCGGGAGCCCCCCCCCCCCCGAGGTCGCCGCCGCTCCCCCCTTCTGTCCGCCACTGGGATGGGCCCCCTGCATTGAAATCACAGCGCCTCTCGCCTCCGTGTGAAAGCGCTGCAGGCAGCAGATCGCCTCCCTTTGGCCCTCCTTCCCTCCTTGTGTCCCGCCCTCGTGGAAGTTACATCAGATGAGGGCGGGACACAGGAAGGGAATGAGGCCCGAAGGGAGGAGGTGATCTGCTGCCCTGCTGCCTGCAGCGCTTTCACACGGGGGTGAGAGGCGCTGTGATTTCAATGCAGACGGTCGACAACGGAGGGAGGGTGGGACTGCAGCGCCAGGCCCCCCTTGGAGGCCTGGGCCCAGGGAATTTTGTCCCCCCTGCCCCCCTCTCAGCGGCTATGCTAAGAAATGGCAATCCCAAAGCCAATCTTACCAATCGATATATCTCTGGTGCAAACATGCTCGTTACTCCAAAAACTTGCGTATCGTGCCGATTATAAAGAATTCAGCGTTGCTAGGAATTCCTGCTGTCAGGAGCTCTAGAAAATACATGGAGCTGGAACTAGCAGAACAGTGGTGTAGCCACAGGTGGGCCAAGGCCCCCTCCATTTTGGGCTCAGGCCCACTCAAAATTTGTTCTCCCTTTGTGCGGCTGGCGGGTATCCCCAAGCCCTGTCAGGCAAAGAAACCTAAATAGTGGGTGGCCAGTGGCAGTGTTCCTGAGCTGCTGCCGCCAGCCACCAGCACCTCTCTGCACATGCATGAAACTGAGCATACATGCAGGCTAGTGACTGGCAGCAGTGGCCTAAGAGGAGGTCTTAGGCTGGTGGGGGGGCTTGGGGATCCCTGCTAGCACAGGTATTTTGTTTACCTTGGAGGGGGCACCAAGAGGGGTCGAGAGGGTGTTAAAATCTACCCCTCTCTAGACCCCCGCAGGACCCTTGCCCACGGAGGTGTACAGAGGGTTTGTTCTTCTAGGATCTTGTTGATCATCCCCTCCCTAAATTCCAGCGAAACCCCATTCCATGGTGTTACGAATCGGGGTTCTAAGGAGCGCCTCCGGTCACGGAGGCGTAGGGGGGGGTGACAGAAGGCGCAGTTCAAATCTAATTCCCATGACCACAGCTTTCTGTCTCTGTGGATCTAAGTGAATCTTTGGCCATCTATGTTCCCACATGAAATCTATATGAGTGAGAGTGAATTTTTACTTGTGCATGTGTAAGATAAGTATAGGAGAAAGGAGAGATTAAAACAGAGACTGGAGCAGTTTAGAAATAGTATTTTATTCTCACCACTTAGGACTTCAAGTTGGTACATACATCAGGCAGATTCTGGGTTCAACCGGCCAGAGCTTCGCCTTCAGAGATTTGGTGGGGAAAGAATCCGAATCCAATTCAGGCTTGCATTTCTTATATAGTATTTTGTCCCCATACAAGTCAATTGGAGAGGGACTTTTTTTCTAATCTTTCTTCATCTCTGAATCATACTTAACCGCAGGTCAGGTGCCCACCTGCCCCTCCTCTCAAAGATTTCTTCATAGTGCCAATTTCAACACTTTTAAAACCTCTTTCCTAATACTGAGAGAGATCTGTGTCTTTCTATCTTGTGACTCTGGGAGCCATGTTATCATGACAGACTCCATTTTATGAACCAATCTTTTTCCATTTTTGTCATTATTTCCTTCATCTTAAGTGTTACACCTAATTTGACAGTTGTACCAGGTTTCAATAAGACTCACCAAGCAGTCCTGCTCTTGCAGGCTCTCAGCTATAAGGCCATCAGCTGGTTATCAGGCCTAGTCAGTGCTTTTCAGCTGTTTAAGCTATGTAACTTGGCCCACCACTATTCCAGTGGATAGGTCTCAAGCTGGGACACATTAACAAGGGTCATTGGCAGGGGGGTCCAGGGCCAAATCTACGGGGGCCCAGGCCCCCGTGGCCCCACGTAGCTACGCCATGGCCTCATACAGTGGACCTGATTTGGCTCCTTCCTCATCCATTCCTGTGTATAGATCTCTGAACACACTGGGCCCCTCCTGTATGTACCTGTTGAGCTGTCACACCAATTCAACGCTTTAATTGATGTCCTTTGAGCAATCATTGCTGGGCAAAATGCCTCTTTTCAGTCTGTTTCAGCTTCCTAGCATCTGCTTCTGCTCTTCAGCACTGACATCATGCCATCAACGTGTTCTGTTCTAACGTGATGAGGTCAGGCTTCCAGTCTGATTCATTTCTATTTCTTTGGTACTCTGATGGGACTTCTAAAAACATTACACTACTTTTGACACTGGTGAGTTTATCTTCCAGGAGCCGATCTAGATATCCTGGAGTCCAGAAGAACAGAGAAGGCCACAACAGAAGTTGACTAGTTAAGGGCTTGTGATAAAGATGGAATTGGGCAAGGGGATGGGGAGGCAGGGCAGGGGTCTAGAAATGGAGGTTTAGGAAATAAATAAAGAAGCAGATGTTTGAGACCGATTGTAGTGCGTCAAAAGAGAAGTGTTCCAGAGCATTATAAATGTTCCTGAAAACAGGAGATTTATCCTTAAGAGAAAAGGACTCCAGACCATGTAAACTTTAATCCTAGATCTTCTGCAGCTGTAGCAGCAAAATTAAAAAGGAAAGTAACATTTCAAACTCATTTACATGCGGTTCCTCCATCTTTATGGAAACATTGCCAAATTTAGCTGCTCTGTTTTTAATGATTTTCGCAGTACACGGTATAGATGTTATGCTAATCACAGTCAAATTATACTTATCTCAAGTCAAGGTGAGGTCTTGACCTAAGCTTAATCAATACAATTTGCATATCATTTCCATATTTGACACGATTTGCATTCTAGTTTTGCAACTGAGGAAAGACGAGGAGACTTAGCAAACTGATCGAAATAGGAGAAAAAGAAACAAAACTTCAGGTAGAAAAAGAAGCCGCTTCAAAAGTCGTCTGGAGAGGCCTCCATTTCGAAAGATTTTCTACCATAGATTATAGAAAACCGATTTTCATCAAGAAAGTATTGGTTCTCCATTGGAAGTCTTACTTTTGAAAAGACAGCCTGGAAACGTACAGCCCACTATCTTTTGGCTGCCCAGAAGCCGCTGCAACTGTCCAGGGAGGCCTTTGCCATCTGGAAGGGATGCTTGGCCCTGTCTGAGACTTTACTGCTGTTGCCTGGCTGACCCCGGACCCGCCCCTTTTGCAGATGTCATTGTGCATGTTCCAAAAAAGGGTACTCACCATAAGAGGGAGACTTGCTGAATCTATCCAGAAGAAGCAAGTCACTCCCAAAAGGACATTGCAAAGGAGCAGAGTTACCTCTAAGCTGTGTGGGTACGGTTACCATATTTGCCCCAAGGAAAAAAAAGACCACATGCCCTGCCCCCTGTTGCACCCCACCCCACCCCTGTCATGGCCCCGCCCAATCCCCTGTCACACCCCAATCCCCTGTCACTTTGACCCCCCCCCCCCAAAAAAAAGCCAGATTCTCTCTGTCTCCCCCCCCCCATGTATATTCCCTCCCCAATTTTCCAGCCTCCCTCCACCCACATGACTCCATTCACTCCTCCCCTCCTGTATCTTATTGTAGTGTCCAGGTGGTGTAGTGGCCTCTTCGGGGCAGGAAAGAGCCACCTCTTTCCTGCCTGGTGCGGCTGTAGACCTCTCTTGCTCCCGGCACCATTTCAAAATGGCTGCTGAGGGTTCAAGCTGTGACCTTGCAAAGACTTCTGCAGAAGTCTCGCGAGGCCGCCGCTTGAACTCTCGGCAGCCGGGAAGACAATCCTCAGACGTGCTGGGCAGGAAAGAGGGGGCCATAATCGAAAAAAGCAAGGAGGTCCTAAAGGAAAGCTTGGACATTTTCACCCGGACGTGTTTTTATTACGAATAAGGCACAAAAAGGTGCCCGAAATGACCAGATGACCACCGGAGGAAGTCAGGGATGACCTCCCATTACTCCCCCAGTGGTCAATAACTCCCTCCCACCCTCAAAACACATCTTTAAAAATATTACATGCCAGCCTCAGGTCCATGACAGTGCATGCAAGTCCCTGGAGCAGTTTTAGTGGGTGCAGGCGGACCCAGGCCCATACCCCCCTACCTGTTACATTTGTGGAGGAAACAGCGAGCCCTCCAAAACCCACCACAAACCCACTGTACCCACATCTAGGTGCCCCCCTTCACCTGTAAGGGCTATGGTAGTGGTGTACAGTTAGGGGTTGTGGGTTGGGGGACTCAGCACACACGGTAAGGGAGCTATGTACCTGGGAGCTTTTTCTGAAGTCCACTGCAGTGCCCCCTAGGGTGCTCGGTTGGTGTCCTGGCATGTCAAGGGGACCAGAGCACTACAAACGCTGGCTCCTCCCACGTCCAAATGGCTTGCATATGGAAATTTTTGACATGGACGTCTTTGGTTTCGAAAATCGCCAAAAGTCAAAGACGTCCATCTCTAGGGACGTCCAAATCCAAGGCCGTCCTTGGTATTTTCGAAATGAAAGATGAACGTCCACCTTGTTTTGAAAATACGGTTTTCCCTGCCCCCGCATTTGGACGTATTCAGTGCATTTTTTCTAGCAAAAAAGGTGCCGGTACTCAAATGCCAGGCCACCCTTCAGGGTTGAGTGATCACTGAGGGACCCACCCCACAACAGCCAGGCCCCCTGCAACCAGTTGCAGACAAGGCAGAATTGGTGTGTAGAGCCTAAGCTCTTTCATTAAAACTTTGGGGTCCCTGGGTCGATTTTAGCAGACGATGGAAAAAGGTGCCGGTACTCCGTACCCCCTCAAAAAAAAGCCCTGGACGTATTACAAAGATGTCCAAATCGCAACTTCTTTCGAAAATGCCCCTCCATATGACTTAGGGCCGGTTTTTCTAAGCCGCAAAAAGGCTAATGTGGGATGCGGTAAAACAGCCTATGTTAGTTTGGCTAGCACGCAGTAATCGTGTGTTAATTAGTTTTTAAGATGGGGGGGGGGGGGTTTGGCTGGAGGCATCTCATGGGCAGAGAATGGGCATGGAAGCATAAACCAGTAGTGCGCCGACATTACAGTGCACTAACTGGTTTATGCGTTAATGCGACAGCTCTTAGCGCCCCCTAGCTAGGAAGCAGTCAGCGCACTCACACTTTTATTTATTTTTTCGCTTGCTGCACAGTAATGCTTGCATGAGTGCAGAGCCTGAAAAAAATAATGGGAAAAAGGCAACTGGTACCGTATTTTTCGGACTATAAGACGCACCGGACCATAAGACGCACCTAGGTTTTAGAGGAGGGAAATAGGAAAAAAAATTTTCCTTTTTCCCTCCTCTAAAACCTAGGTGCTCCGGTGCGTCTTGTCCGAATCCCTCCCTCTGAGTTCGGGATCGCCCTCCCCCTGGCCCTGTCATCACTTCTCCCTACTCACATCACGCGATCTTCCCTGGTGGTCTAGTGACGTCGGGGCAGGAAAGAGTCTCCTCTTTCCTGCCCAGCGCGCTGCTCTCCGTCCTCCTGTATGCTGCCTGACGGTCTCGGCGAGATTCAAAATGGCTACCGAGAATTGAAGTCTCGGCGGCCATTTTGAATCTCACCGAGACCGTCAGGCTGCATACAGGAGGATGGAGAGCAGCGCGCTGGGCAGGAAAGAGGAGACTCTTTCCTGCCCCGACGTCACTAGACCACCAGGGAAGATCGCGTGAGTAGGGAGAAGTGGTGACAGGGCCATCCCGAACTCGGAGGGAGGGAGGGCGATCGATCCTGAACTCGGAGGGAGGGAGGGAGGGAAATCTCTACCTTCGGACTATAAGACGCACCCCCCATTTTCCTCCCAAATTTTTGGGGAAAAAAGTGCGTCTTATAGTCCGAAAAATACGGTAACTGCTTTTACTACATTCTCTGGCAACAAATTCCAGAGTTTAATTACACATTGGGTGAAGAATTATTTTCTATGACTTGTTTTAAATTTACTACTTTGTAGCTTCATCGCATGCTCCCCTAGTCCTAATATTTTTGGAAAGCGTAAAGAAGCGATTCACGTCTACCCGTTCCAATCCACTCCTTATTTTATAGACCTCTATCATAACTCCCCTCAGCTGTCTTTTCTTCAAGCTGAAGAGCCTTAGCTGCCTTAGCATCTCCTCATAGGGAAGTCGTCCCATCCCTTTATCATTTTCATCGCCCTTCTCTGCACCTTTTCTAATTCCACTATATCTTTTTTGAGATGCGGCGACCAGAATTGAACACAATATTTGAGGTGCGGTCGCACCATGGAGCGATACAAAGGCATTATAACATCCTCATTTCCTAATAATACCTAACATTCTATTTGCTTTCTTAGCCGCAGCAGCACACTGAGCAGAAGGTTTCAACGTATCATCGACGACGACACCTAGATCCTTTTCTTGGTCCGTGACTCCTAACGTGGAACCTTGCATGACGTAGCTATAATTCGGGTTCCTCTTTCCCACATGCATCACTTTGCACTTGCTCACATTAAACGTCATCTGCCATTTGGATGCCCACTCTCCCAGTCTTCCTTCTTCTGCTCTCTTCCCTTCCCCTCCCCTTCCCCACCCCCATGGTCTAGTATTTCCCCTCTTTTCCTTCCCCATCCCTTGTGGTTCAATATTTCCCCTTCTCTCCCCGCCCTTTTTTTCCCTTCCCCTCCCACCTGGTTCATTATCTTCCCCCTTCTCTTCCCTTCCCCATCACATTGTCCAGTGTTTCTTCCTTTGAGGGATATTCAGATCAGGTTTAGGTATAGTCGTATATCCAGGGAATGAATGGCTGGTCTTTGGCTCACTATCATCCCCTATCTGATGTACAATAATATAGTACAATCTATAATGGTTAGAGCAAAGTACATATATCATAAAACAGCAGAAAAATCCTAATAGGTTCTAACAATTTCTGTTACCAATACTTGTGTCTAATAAAGATAAGCACAATGTCATAAGAACATAAGCCCTGCCATGCTGGGACAGACCAAGGTCACACACACACACACGGCAAATATTCATGAACTGATTTGAGTTGCTTACTTTATTTTTTTTTTTTTCTTCAAATTTTTCCATTATACAATATTCAATCAATCTTGAATATTACACGATACATGCAATAGTAACATCTTTAATTACAAAATCATAATGCTAAAAAGCAAGTAATGCCTATCGTCCACAAGTAAATGTAATTGACCCAAGAGGAAAACTATATATACTATAAGCTAAACAAAGCTCAATCAATTATAATTATCAACAGATTGCGTCATATTCAGAATGAACTATTCCAAGATGCTATACAGTGTTGCGTTTGGTTCTAAATTTTCACAATCACACCCTCTTTGCTTTTCAAAAATCCTCCAATTGACTGGGTTCAAAAAACTGAAATTGCTTTGTTTGGTATAGAATCCTACAAACACAAGGAAACTTTAATTGAAATTTTGCACCAAGTGCTACTACCCTTGAACGCAGTAATAAAAATAACTTTCATCTCTTCTGGGTTTCCCTGGAAAGGTCCGGGAAAACCCTTACTTTTGAGCCCAAAAATAAAGAATTAAGATGTCTCAAGGACAGCCTGAGCACTGCATCTCTATCTATCTCAAGGGCAAAAGTCACCAACAAAGTTAGCCTTTGCGTGACCACCTCCAGAGAGGATTCTAGGAACTCAGTTAGATTCATTCCACCTGAGGGATTTAAATTTTCTAGTACTTTACCAGTACTCTGTAAATAATATGCTCTTGTAATAGGTGGTAATGAACTATCAGTCATTCCCAGAACCTCCACTAGATATTTCTTAACCATTTGTACTGAAGTAATAAGTGGCGATTTTGGAAAGTTTATAATACGCAGGTTAAGTCTCTTTGATTGGTTCTCCAAATACTCCAAGCGTTTAGAGGCAAAACACCTGTCCTTAACCAAAGATTGTTCCACAAGTTCCATTTTAGCAAATTTTTCAGAAAGAGTTTTAACCTCCATGGCTTGGTAATCATTAATTTGTAATTGTTTTAATGCAGTTTCGGCTATAGCCTTGATGCTTTCAGTATTCTTTGTTATCAGAGTTTGTAAGGCAGAGAGAGTGGAAGAATTCAGTTCCCAAAGTGACTCAAGCGTCACTACAGCAGGTTTTTCTTTTCCCTCAAAAACCAGTTGAGGTGCTCTAGCAGTTTGTTCCAGGATACTCACAATTGTAGTAGATTCTACAGGAGCAGAACTACCCTCTGGTATATTCAGGCTAGCAGCATTTGTCCCGGCTTCGTGAAGGTTCCCTCCCTGAATGCTCTCTTCTCCATTCGGGGTTTGAGCAGCAGATCTCCTGTTAGGTTTTCCACGGTAAAGATAGGGGCTGCTTTTGTGAATGGGGTCAGGAAACAGCTGTGCATCACCTTGCATGCACATTATCATACTAACTAGCTCATTATAATAACTTTTAGATCATTTGCAAGAGAAGGACGCCAATCACAAAATCTGAAGAAAAAAAATGTCCAAGTGCTCGTCAGGGACGTCTTTTTTTTTTTTTGAGTGAAGGACGTCCAAGTGTTAGGCACTTGAAAGGACGTCCCTGACGAGCACTTGGACGTTTTTGTTTCTTCTGATATTTGCGATGGGTGTCCTCCTCCGCATGGGTCCCGCTCACAGCAGCTCCGAGAGGTGCAGACCTCCCGTTAGGTTTTCCACGGTGCATGGGGTCGGAAAACGGCTGATAATCTGCCTTGCATGTGCATTATAAAACTAATTAGCTCATTATAATAACTTTTAGATCATTTGCATTCCGTTTTCGTTAGCTGTTACCGTGACAGGAAAATGGCTGGGAGAACCCTTTGTGGCTGTCTTGTTTTACTACTTGCTCGCTAAACCGGCTAGAACTGGTTTAAAAATCACGTTGCTGGCTCGTTAGGTTTAGTGCATCTGGCTCTCAGTGTCACAGGGAGTGGGCTCGGCACAACCTTGCAAGGCCACCTGAACACCAAGGCTTTTATTTGCTAACGGTGTTACAACACAGGAGCAGCAGTGGCAGGGACCAAGTTTGAGAGGAACTGGAAGAGCCATGGGTACCACCCCTGACTGTGCCTGCCAGTGTTGCCACATGAGAAAAAATGTTCACGCCCAAAACCGCACAAAGTTAATTTGCATGTAACATAGTAACATATTAGCATAGTAGATGACGGCAGAAAAAGACCTGCACGGTCCATCCAGTCTGCCCAACAAGATAAACTCATATGTGCTACTTTTTGTGTATACCTTACCTTGATTTGTACCTGTCCTTTTCAGGGCACAAACCGTATAAGTCTGCCCAGCACTATCCCCGCCTCCCAACCACCAGCCCCACCTCCCACCACCAGTTCTGGCACAGACTGTATAAGTCTGCCCAGCACTATCCCCGCCTCCCAACCACCAGCCCCGCCTCCCACCACCGGTTCTGGCACAGACTGTATAAGTCTGCCCAGCACCATCCCCGCCTCCCGCCACCGGCTCTGCCACCCCATCTCGGCTAAGCTCCTTAGGATCCATTCCTTCTGAACAGGATTCCTTTATGTTTATCCCACGCATGTTTGAATTCCATTGCATGTGAATGACTTCATTAATAAATATTAATGAGGTCATTTGCATATGAATGCCACCATTAATAAATATTAATGAGGCCATTTGCATACAAATGATATCATCGCGGCCGCGGAAAACCAGCGGAAAAAACCCGCGGCGGGCGAAAAAAATGCCAGCGGGGCAAGAAGAAGCCACCCAAAATCCCGCAACCCGCACGCGGCGTGAAAAAGCCGCAGCGGTCACGGGAAAGAGCCCAATTGGGCGGGAAACCCGCAGCCCTGGCAACATTGGCGCCTGCAGTAATAGGGTGGGTGGCATTCCCCCCTCCCCCTTTAGCCTCTCTCAAACTCCATCCATGGATTGGCTGGTTGGAAACCTGTTTGCAAGGGATTGGTCGGGCTCCTTGCCCCCTCTCCCCCACCCACACATCTCCCACCGGCTCCAAGCTGTCTGGTTTGACAAGTAAATATGAAATGCTCCCGTTTCCTCGTAATCTTCAGTGGAAAGGAAGACAAAAATAAAATGAATTATGTTCTGCTCCCTTTATGCTGTTTCATTGGAAAATGAATTGAAACAGGCTTTATTGTTGCATTTCTCATTTATTTCAAGAGAGAGTTTCTTGGATTCAGAAAGCTCATAAAAGCTGTTCTTTTTTAATTTAAGCAGGCACTTCTCGAGTTTGTTGATTGAAACATAAGACCGTTGGTCTCTAGGAGCCTTTATTTCAACGGGTTCTGTGTTTCGGATTTGCTTACTTATTAGTATGGGAGGAGGTGTGTAATGATTTTGAGAGTATGTATACGAAATTGTTGGAATCGATTTGTATCTCGTTTATTAATTTTTATTATTTAGTTTTGTTCATTTTACAAATCTTTTGTATATTGCTTTGAGCCTACGGGAAAGATGATAAATCAAGCTAAAATAAATGAAATGAAACTTAAATTACAGCAGTGGCGAACTTGTACGGCATTTCTGGAACGTATTTAATGCCAGCAGAAAAGGATCATTTGGCTCCAGTGTAGCCCCGAGGGACTGTGGCAAATTTTGCTTTGTAATGCCCACCTGCATCCGCCATTTAAACAGTGGCAAAAACATGTGGCATTGCTCTTGGCCCTGGGCTCTCATCCCTGCACGGTCGCCAGCAGCATCACCACAGGTGTAAATGCAAGAGCAGGAAGTGCCTGTTCCCTTGTTTAAACCTGCGACAATGCTGGCAGCTGTGAGAGCAAAATATGCCTGTATGAAAGCGAACGTGGCCTCTGAGCCTGTGCCTCACCCTGCTCAAGCTGGCCCTGGTTGACCCTCTCAGTCTGCCCAGAGGCTCAAACTCTGCCACCCTTCCTTACCCTGTGCGCTGGAAGTTTGAGCTGTATTTGTCTGTTTATGGTCTACGTATGTGACGGTTGCTAGGCTTATGATTTCTGTTTGCTGAGTTCATCGATTTTTTTTTCACCAATCTCACGGCTTTTAATTCATTTTTGGTAAAAACTAGTGCCTAGTCTTCCACCACCACCCCCTCCTCATTTCATAAAAACAGAAATGCTGAATAGGAAAGTAATTTTAAAAAATGCTTAGATAATAGGCTTTTTCTTTTTTCTTTCTGTTTCTCTTATAACCAGATTAATCACAATCACTTTGATATACCCAGGGCTTTTCTTGAGGGGGTGCTGAGTACCAGCACCTTTTCCATTGTCTGCTAAAATTGACACGTGGTTCCCAAGTTTTAATGAAAGAGCTCAGGCTCTACACATAGGGTTACCATATTTTGTCCCCCCAAAAGGAGGACACATGTCCTGCCCCACCACACACCATGCCCCGCCCCCTTTCACATCCAACCACGCCCCCTTTCACGCCCTCGCTCCACCCCCCTGTCACATTTTCCCCTCCCCCGTCACACACCCCATCATACCCCCTCCCCGTCACACCCCTTCCCTTACCTTACTACTGCCCTGGTGGTCTAGTGGCCTCTTCAGGCAGGAAAGAGCCCCCTCTTTCCTGCCCGGAGCGCTGCCCTGCATGCATCCTTCCTGTTGCCGATTCAAAATGGCCGCCGAGAGTTGAAGTCTCGCGAGGTCATGTCAACTCTCGGCGGCCATTTTGAATCGGCGCCGAGATCACCAACAGGAAGGATACATGCAGGGCAGCGCTCCGGGCAGGAAAGATGGGGCTCTTTCCTGGCCCGAAGGTGGAAGAGATCACTAGACCACCAGGGCAGTAGTAAGTAAGGGGAGGGGAGGCTTGTAATCTGCCCCTTTGTCCAGAAATCCGGACAAATGGGCAGATTGGCAAAACGCGCCCAGTTGCCGGACATGACCTCAAAAAGAGGACATGTCCGGGTAAATCCAGACATATGGTAACTCTAATTCAAAGGCATTCAAGAGTTAGGCTTTAAAAACGCTCCCCCTTCCAGCCGCTCATTTGCAAAATGTAGATAAATTATTCGGGAGATGAGAGGTCTAGAAAATGAACAGGAAACGAAACTTTCTTCCATCAGAATTTTTAATGCCAACGATATTAAGGAAATTATCTCCTCTGCAGCACTGTGAAAAACTGTCTCATAAAAATCATCGAAAAGCTAATTCACTTCATCTACTGCTGAAAATCTCAGCGAATGTGAGTTACTTCACTGACCCAAGGTCCCGGATAATCCCCCGAGGTGTCTTCAGATCAATGAAAGATTGAATTTGAGGATAGCTCTGGAACACCAGGGTCAGCAGGAAAAGATGTGCAATGATGAGGTAGCTGGATCTCCCACCCACAGGCTCATTAAGCTACTTCTGTAATGGTGGTTAATATAGTTCACTTAAGTTTAGTGCAGCCAGTAAATGAATCTTTAGCCCTGACCTTCTATGGTTAGCATGCAATGTTCCCTCTGAGCGGAGCGCGTGAGCAACTGATCAGACATTTTAGGAGCGTTGCTCACACATGGTTACTCATAAAAATAAGGGGGGGGGGGGGTTGTGCTAAAATCAGAAATGCATTGGTAAAAGTGGCGCTCAAAAATGATTGGTTTTTAAAACTTGTTGCTCCCACGGAAAAACATTTGCACACACTAAGGAAACACTAAGCAGAGTAAAGACATGGAAAAGAAGCAGGCTTTGTCAGAAAAACTTGGTTTTAAAAATATTGGACATTTGCTATATGGGAGATTCTTAAGCCCTGCTTCTACTCTTTGAGTGAACTAGAAACATAGAAACATGAGGGCAGACAAAGGCCACATGACCCATCCAGTCTGCCCATCCTCTGTAACCCCTAATTCTTCCTGTTCCTAAGCGATCCTACGTGCTTATCCCATGAACAGTCCTCGACTCCACCACCTCCACCGGGAGGCCATTCCACGCCTCCACCACCCTTTCTGTGAAATAATACTTCCTTAGGTTACTCCTAAGCCTATTCCTGGCTTTTACCAGAGTTCATGGTAGTCTTAGTGGGAGCAGGAAAGATAGAAATACATGACAGCAGATAAAGGCCTTATGACCCCTCCAGTCTGCCCATCCTCTGTAACCCCTAACTCTTCCTTTTCCTAAGCGATCCTACATGTTTATCCCATGAACAGTCCTCGACTCCACCACCTCCAGCGGGAGGCCATTCCACGCCTCCACCACCCTTTCTGTGAAATAATACTTCCTTAGGTTACTCCTCAGCCTATTTCCTCTTATCTTTGTCATAAGCCCCCTCATTCCAGAGCTCTCCTTCATTTGGAAAAGGCTCTCTTCCTGTACATAAATGCCCTTGAGATATTTAAAAGTTTCTATCATGTCTCCTCTCTCCCTCCTCTCTTCCAGCGTATACATGTTGAGGTTCATAAGCCTGTCCCTATAATTTTTGCATTCAAGACCGTTTACTAATTTCGTAGCCGCCCTCTGGACCGACTCCATCCTGTTTATATCTTTCTGTAGGTGCGGTCTCCAGAACTGCACGCAGTACTCCAAATGGGGCCTCACTAGAGACTTATAGAACGGCA
The DNA here is from genome assembly GCF_901765095.1 of Microcaecilia unicolor. Lineage (NCBI taxonomy): Eukaryota > Metazoa > Chordata > Amphibia > Gymnophiona > Siphonopidae > Microcaecilia > Microcaecilia unicolor. The sequence continues at coordinate 28,816 of NW_021963096.1, read as the reverse complement.
CTATCACCTCCTTTTTCCTGCTGGTCATGCCTCTCTTTATGCACCCAAGCATCCTTCTGGCTTTGGACATCACTTTTGCTACCTGGTTGAAAGCTTTAAGGTCGTCAGACACAATCACCCCCAAGTCCCGCTCTTCCTTCGCACACTAAAGCACTTCACCCCCTATACTATACTGTTCCCTCAGATTTTTGCAACCCAAGTGCATGGGTGTGGGGGTGGGGGAGAGGCTGGGGAGGCTGCAAAAGCAGCATTCACTGCCCTGGGGTGGAGGGAATCCCAACTGGAGAACACTGATATCAGGCCAGCCTGAGGATACAGCGCAGGAGTGTCCTGAGCCGGACTTTCACAGTGCATGACACAACCCAACCCACCGCATGAAAGACAATGGATGGGGAATGAGTTTTGTGCCCTCATCAACCTTGCATTCTGCGTGGCCACACAGCCCTCGACACTGCCCTGTTCCAGAGTGAGCTCCAGCCCCTGGCTTCTGGCCCCAAAAATTATCATTGCTATTGGTGCTCCGCCCAGAAGGGGAAGGGGTTCTTAAAATTGGGGAACAGCCCCTCCCCCCCAGTTAGTGGTGAATGAAGGCTCATGGATTTGCAACCCCAGTGGGGGCTGGTTTTGAAAGAACTGAAGGGCAGATGCAAGGAGCATGAAGAAACTGGCAGACCACAACGTAGAATGATACTAATGAATAACAAACCACTGGATATTAATTTAACAAACTACACTGAGAACATTAAGGGTTTAGGACATGCAGACAAAATTCAGGACCACAGCCACTCTGGTAACAATAACTCAGAACCATGCCAGCCTGTCATCATATCAAGGTGACCCACTTACGTGATATAAAGTAGGTTATTGAGGAGGGGCATTAGACTAGAAACCAAAATGTCTTCGTATGATGAGTTTTATGGGGAAATGTCCTTGCTGTGCTCCATATTCATTGTTGGTGGAGGGCCAGGAGTTCTCTGGATGAAGAATGTGTTTGGCTTCAATACCATTTGAGTGTTGGAGGACCATGGGATGCAGAATGTGTTTGGCTTCAACACCATTTGAGTGTTGGAGGACCATGGCTCAATGGGGCTGACATGCAGTCTATTGTACTTCCCTTAGCTCTCAATTGGGCAAGCACTGAAGACTGCACTGCAACCCTCATTGAAGTTTTGGGGAGTGAGGTAGAGGTGGAGCACGGAGTGGGGTAGCGACAGAGCATAGGTGCATTAGGTTGCTGTTCTTTCTCTTTCAAAAAAGTTGGAGTGCCCACCCATCCAACCTGTTGGCCCACCCAAAAATTGCCTTCTGGTTACGCCACTGATGGGCGAGGGGAGGAGAGACACCAGAACAGAGAAGAAAGAGGAAAAGGAATATGGGAGAAGAGGCACATTGAGATAACAGAAGTTTCGGTACAGCAAAGGCACCGGAGGGGATAGGGAGGGGAAAATGCAAAGGGATTCTGGATGAACGTAATATCTTCAATATAGAAAGGAACCTTTTCTCTTTCACCTTTAGTATTGTCATTTACTCATCGACTGGATAAAAGGTCACTTTCCAAGCCCAGGGAGCTTGAGTGGATGACTTCAACGTCACGTATCCCATGTACGATGTCTAACCTGTGCTGGAGTCACTGTTTTACACTTTTTGTGGTAACCTTAGTTACTTCACTATGTTTCGTGTCGACGTGTCCTGCTCTGGGAAGCTCGGAGTTCAAGCTGTTGAGAAGAGGATCCCAAAAATCTTCAAATTATTTGGGGGAGATGATTGTCAGTACGGTTTGACAGATATTGTTTTATTTCAACAACTTGTTCAAGAGGGCTTTCTTCATCCATGGTGATTGATCCCGCGAGAGTGTCATTCCCTTGTCAGCGTTCCTGCTAATTAACACGGGCAGAGAAGCCAATCTGTGTCTATTTTTCTACTGTGTATGTACTGTGTCTTTAAAATAATGTGTCATTGTGAAGAAGGCTCTGAATGTTCCCTATGATTCTGTATCACATCCCTCAGGTATATTCTAAGGCTCCTCTGCCATCTCTTGCCTCTCTCGCTCTCCGTTCTCCAGAAATGTCTGTCTAATTCTTTGCTCATTCCATCCCCATTCCTGTCTGTCCGTTTATCTGTCTGGTTCATTCCTCACCTATGTCACTCTCTATCCTTGATAAACGTCTGTCTGTCTGACTCCTTCCTCACCTATGTCACTCTCTATCCTTGATAAACGTCTGTCTGTCTGACTCCTTCCTCACTCCATCCCCATTCAAGTCTGTCTGGCTCATGGCTCATTCCTCACCTCTCTCTCTCCCCCCTCCATGTCTGTCTGTCTGTCTGTTTGCTCTTTGCTCACTCCACTCGCATTCTTGTCTATCTATCTGGTCTGCTCGTTCCTCACCTCTCTCACTCTCTATATCCCATCCCTGCCTGTCTGTCTATCTGTCTGGCCTCTTTGTTCCGCCCCCTCCCTTCCTCCCTCTTGACCTCCCTGTCCCAGTCTGTCTGTCTGGCCAGTTCATTCCTCACCTCTCTCACTCTCTGTCTTCCCATCCCTACGTGTCTGTCTGTCTGGCCTGCTTGGTCCTCACCTCTCTTATTCTCTATCTCCCTGTCCTTGTCTGTCTGTCTGTCTGTCTGGTCTGATTGTTCCTCATTTCTGTCACTCTCTATCTCCCTGTTCCGGCCTGTCTGTCTGTCTGCCTGGCCTCTTTGTTCCTCCCCTCCCTCCCTCTTGACCTCCCTGTCCCAGTCTATCTATCTGGCCTGTTCATTCCTCACCTCTCTCACTCTCTGTCTTCCCATCCTTACCTGTCTGTCTGTCTATCTGGCCTGCTTGTTCCTCACCTCTCTTATTCTCTATCTCCCTGTCCCAGTCTGTCTGTCTGGCCTGTTCATTCGTCACCTCTCTCACTCTCTGTCTTCCCATCCTTACCTGTCTGTCTGTCTGTCTATCTGGCCTGCTTGTTCCTCACCTCTCTTATTCTCTATCTCCCTGTCCCAGTCTGTCTGTCTGGCCTGTTCATTCCTCACCTCTCTCACTCTCTGTCTTCCCATCCTTACCTGTCTGTCTGTCTATCTGGCCTGCTTGTTCCTCACTTCTCTTATTCTCTATCTCCCTGTCCCAGTCTGTCTGTCTGGCCTGTTCATTCCTCACCTCTCTCACTCTCTGTCTTCCCATCCTTACCTGTCTGTCTGTCTATCTGGCCTGCTTGTTCCTCACCTCTCTTATTCTCTATCTCCCTGTCCCAGTCTGTCTGTCTGGCCTGTTCATTCCTCACCTCTCTCACTCTCTGTCTTCCCATCCTTACCTGTCTGTCTGTCTATCTGGCCTGCTTGTTCCTCACCTCTCTTATTCTCTATCTCCCTGTCCCAGTCTGTCTGTCTGGCCTGTTCATTGCTCACCTCTCTCACTCTCTGTCTTCCCATCCTTACCTGTCTGTCTGTCTGTCTGTCTATCTGGCCTGCTTGTTCCTCACCTCTCTTATTCTCTATCTCCCTGTCCCAGTCTGTCTGTCTGGCCTGTTCATTCCTCACCTCTCTCACTCTCTGTCTTCCAATCCTTACCTCTATCTCCCTGTCCCAGTCTGTCTGTCTGGCCTGTTCATTCCTCACCTCTCTCACTCTCTTTCTCCCCATCCGATGACTGCAACTTGCAGTTCTTCTATTTCCTTGGCTATAGATTTCTCATCACATTTTCCACCCCGAGCGGCTGGATCCCTAGTAACCATGACAACCCTGATGACATAAGCGAGACACTTTTTCCTCACCTAAGAATTCCGATCTGATAAAATGTTAATAATGCCGTTCTGATTGTGGGTGACTATTTTTCCATACAGCATTCTTCCTATCTGCTGGGAGCAGCCGCACGGCTGTTGGCTCCGCTGGTATCCCCACTCCCTCTGCCCCGGAACAGGAAGTAACAGCAGAGGGAGCGGGGAACCAGCGGAGCCGGCAGCCACGCGGCTGCTCCCTGCACCCCTCCTGCCGCGTGCACCTGGGGCGGACCGCACAAACGCACTGAGTAACACCAGTGGGAGACTGTGATTATGGAAACAGATTTCCCTAAAAATGAGTTCTCGGACATCTTCAACACTTATTCCCAGGCTAAAGAGCTGTAAAATCCGTACTCCCTTTCATGGCACCTGTCTTGTATTGGTCAGGAGCCACTTTCTCCTTTATCCATTAAATTTAGCCGTTTTGGGCAGTGCTTGAGTCCGGCACCCCTCTTTCTCTCTCAGAGTGGCAACAGGTCTTCCGTTCTCTAATTTCCTTCAGGTTCACGCTATCACTACTTCATGGCTTTCCCCCATTCTCAGATAGCCCTCTTTGAACAGGTTAGTGAACAAGACCCCAGGCGGGATTTATCTTCTGCTGCTTTAAGGTAGTAGCACTCACCAGCACCACTGCTTCCATCATGCATAAGGGAGGAGTAGCCTAGTGGTTAGTGCAGTGGACTCTGATCCTGGGGAACTGGGTTCAATTCCCACTGCAGCTCCTTGTGACTCTGGGCAAGTTGCTTAACCCTCCATTGCCCCTGGTACAAAATAAGTACCTGAATATATGTAAACTGCTTTGAATGTAATTGCAAAAACCTCAGAAAGGTGGTATATCAAGTCCCAGTTCCCTTTTCCTATTTGAGATTCTACATGGAATGTTGCTACTATTGGAGATTCTACATGGAATGTTAATGTTGCTATTCCACTAGCAACATTCCATGTAGAAGCCTGCCTTTGCAGATCAGCAATGTGGCCACGCAGGCTTCTGTTTCTGAGAGTCTGACGTCCTGCACGTACGTGCAGGACGTCAGACTCACAGAAACAGAAGCCTGCGCGGCCGCATTGCTGATCTGCAAGGGCAGGCTTCTACATAGAATGTTGCTAGTGGAGGAGTAGCCTAGTGGTTAGTGCAGTGGACTCTGATCCTGGGGAACTGGGTTTGATTCCCTCTGTAGCTCCTTGTGACTCTGGGCAAGTCACTTAACCCTCTATTGCCCCAGGTACAACTAAGTACCTGTATAAACTATGTAAACCACCTTGAATGTAGTTGGAAAAACCACAGAAAGGTAGCATATAATTCCCATTCCCATGCAGGTCCTTCCCCTGACATGGACTGTAATATGGCAGCAGCTTCGCTCTTTAGCTCTCTCTGACAGGGGATCAGATTAGGGCTCCTGGATGACCCATTCTTTCTTCCTTCAGGGGACAGTTGAGGCACAGAGAGGTCCTTTGACTAAGGTGCGCCGAAAAATGCCCTGTGCTGTTGTAGGTGCGCAGGTCCATTTTTCAGCGCCTGCAAAAAAGGCCCCTTTTTTGCCAAAAATGGACGTGCGGCAAAATTAAAAATCGGCGCACGTCCATTTGGGGCCTGAGAACTTACCGCCACCCATTGACTTAGCAGTAAGGTCTCACGCATTAGTAATCGTCAGCACATGTACACTGCTGATTACCGCCCGGTTAGCGCCACACGGTAGAAAATTAAAAAAAATATTTTCTGTCGCGCGTTATCTGACGCACGTAAATAAATGGAATTACTGCCTGGGGCATGCGGTAGCCGGGTGGTAGTTGGACGTGCGTTGGACGCGTGTTGGACATGAGTAGGCACCTACGTGCCTTAGTTAAAGGGCCCCAGAGTAATCGCGGGTTAGAAGGGTCAGGATTAGATTAGATTAGACTGGCAACCCCTGGTCCGTTTGGTCTCTTTAGGAACAAGCCTCTCTCCTCCAATGTATACCAAGGGGTAGCTGTGGACCGGACTGGGAATCCTTGTGCTTATTTCTCCTTAGCTCCTAGACTAGGGAACCAAAACTCAGATGAGCCCTACATAGTAACATAGTAAATGACGGCAGATACAGGCCTGTACGGTCCATCCAGTCTGCCCAACAAGATAAACTCATTTTACATGGTATGCAATACTTTATATGTATACCCGAGTTTACTTTGTCCTTGCCATTCACAGGGCATAGACCCTAGAAGTCTGCCCAGCACTCTAGATTCTGGAATCCTAAAGAGTTACAAGATTCCGGAATCCCAATTAGAAGCAACATTCCATGTAGAACCCCAAAGAGTAACATAGTAACATATGAAATGACGGCAGATAAAAGACCTGTACGGTCCATCCAGTTTGCCCAACAAGATAAACTCATTTTACATGGTATGCGATACTTTATATGTATATCCGAGTTTGATTTGTCCTTGCCATTCTCAGGGCACAGACCCTAGAAGTCTGCCCAGCACTGTTCTTGTACTAAAAGTTCTGAATCTAACTTTGAAGCCCCTTAAAATTTACATTCCAGCCCCTCCATATCTATTCAGTCACGATCAGGGCATAGAACGTAGAAATCTGCCCAGCACTGGTTTTGTACTAAAAGTTCTGAAGATTCTGGAATCCTAAAGAGTTATAAGATTCCGGAATCCCAACTACTAATAACATTCCATGTAGAACCCCAGAGAGTAACATAGTAAATGACGGCAGATACAGGCCTGTACGGTCCATCCAGTCTGCCCAACAAGATAAACTCATTTTACATGGTATGCGATACTTTATATGTATATCCGAGTTTGATTTGTCCCTGCCTTTCTCAGGGCACAAACTGTAGAAGTCTGCCCAGCACCAGTTTTATTCTCCAAATACCGGTGTCGCCACCCAATGTCCGCTAAGATTCCATAGATCCTTCTAAACAGGATTCCTTTGTGTTTATCCCACGCATGTTTGAATTCCATTACCGTTTTCATCTTCACCACCTCCCGGGGGAGGGCATTCCACGTATGCACCACCCTCTCCGTGAAAAAATACTTCCTGACATTACTCCTGAGTCTGCCCCCCTTCAACCTCAATTCACGTCCTCTAGTTCTACCGCCTTCTCGTCTCCGGAAAAGGTTCGTATGCGGATTGACGTAACCCACCTACTGCTGTTCTACACTTTCTTCCAGGGAGGAAGGGACAAAAATTTCAAATCCAAACAAATGTTTCCAAAATCATAAAACAAAACCCTTCCCCTCTCCACAGCTAAGAGCTCCCTGGAGCTCGGCTTTATCCTGTGTCTATGAAACACTGTGCCAGGGCAGTTTTAAATCACAGAGCAGGTCAACTGTGGCCAGCAGGAAGCCAGAGTGTTTCCAGCATCTAAGAGAGCTGCCATGGCCTCATATTCAATGCCTGAGCAGAGACATATAAACAGCTGCAACACATCGGCATCCTGCAGCTAGCACCTGCAACACCCAGGGACAGATGATGGAGTGTGGGGAGATGGTAGAAGGCACGGAGGGAGCTGCAACCCCCAGGTCTCATCTTACTGGCCTTTCTACCAGGCAATCCTTTCCGTGAACATACAAAGATCATCTCATGCTTATTTGATGCTGGAAATTACTGCCACTCTGTCCATTCATTCCTTAAATCACTCCCAGGGCATTTTAGTGTGATTTGGTGCATGTTTTTTTTTTTTTGCATAAACCAGGCCCTGTGGCAAATGGCATTCACTGATGGTGTAGACACATTATTACTAAATGACCTTCATTTAGTGGTGGAGTGGCCTAGTGGTTAGCGCACAGGTCTTGCAATCCAGAGGTGGCCAGTTCAAATCCCACTGCTGCTCCTTGTGATCTTGGGCAAGTCACTTAACCCTCCATTGCCTCAGGGACAAACTTAGATTGTGAGAGAAATATCCAGAGTACCTGAATGTAACTCACCTTGAGCTACTACAGAAAAAGGTCTGAGCAAAATCCAAATAAATAAATAAAGATTCTAGAATTCTAAAGAATAACAAGATTCCATGCAGAATTTCAAAGTGTAGCAACATTCCATGTAGAACCCCAAAGAGTAACAAGATTCTTTGGGGTAGAGGAGTGGCCCAGTGGTTAGCGCAAGGGGCTTGAAATCCAGAGGTGGTCAGTTAAAATCCCACTGCTGCTCCTTGTGATCTTGGGCAAGTCACTTAACCCTCCATTGCCTCAGGTACAAACTTAGATTGTGAGCCCTCCTGGGTCAGAGAAATATCCAGAGTACCTGAATGTAACTGACCTTGAGCTACTACTGAAAAAGGTGTGAGCAAAATCTAAATTAATAATTATGAATTGCATTTAAAGTTTGTATTTTGAAATATATATTTAGGGTCCCTTTTGTTAAAGAGTGTTAAGCCCCAAATGCATGGTTAGCGCACGAGAAAAGGCTACCACAGATACGTGTTAAAGCATTTTGCAGTGTTTTAGAGTTTATAGTTTATAAGATTTATTAAGATTTTCTATACCGCCAGGACTGACTAGTATTTGGCGGTTTACAGCGCTAAAACATTTCGGAAAAGGAAAAAAACTACAAAATATGATAGGAAAGCAACGACACACTCACACAGGAAAAGAGAAGAGCATGGGGGAAGGAGCACACACAAAAAGGGAAGGGCGGCTGGCGAGCACCAAACAAGATGGAGCTGCGTTTCTCAAAGAACGTATTCCGTCGTCATACATCAGAAAATTGCTGAGCGTCATTGTACGCAGGAGGAGCAAGAAGAAAGAAGAGCAGGGGGCAGGCAGCAAACGCGGTTGCGCCGGAGACCGCTGAGCGTCAGCGTGCACAGGAGGAGCAAGAAGAAAGAAGAGCAGGGGGCAGGCAGTGAACGCGGTTGCGCCGGAGACCGCTGAGCGTCAGCGTGCACAGGAGGAGCAAGAAGAAAGAAGAGCAGGGGCAGGCAGCGAACACGGCTGCGCCGGAGACCGGCGCTGAAGAAGGCTTCGGCTAGCGGGGGTTGGGGACCCCCGCCAGCAAAGGTACTTGTTTGTGAGGGAGTGAGGCGAGGCGGTGGGTGGGCGAGGAGGCGAGGCAGCACTCAAAATGTGCCCCCAACCTCGGGCTCTGGCCCCCTCCCATCGTGAGGTCTTGCTACGCCCCTGGTTTGAACTGCCCCCAAATCCGCACGTCTCAGTGCCAGCAACGAAACCCGTTTCAGGGAAGATTCTCAGAGATCCAAAAGGGAAAAAGACTCACAGGCTCTGACAATCTCCTTTTTTCTGCAACCGGTTTCCTATTGCTACAGTCTAATGCCTATAATTACTTCTATTGTGACTAAAGCAATCTACGCCGTGTCAGAGTGAGGGAAACAAAAAGCAGCTGCTTTCTAATGTTTCCCTTTTTCCCCACTAAGTGAAAACACAACAGACAGGTAATCCTTTTGCACTGTCACAGTCTAGAGCACTGCAATTCTTCCGTGTTGATCATGGCTAACAGCTTCTTTCAGTTTCTATAAATCAGATAATCATCCCCTGCATAAACTCATAGGAACAGAGTAGATGACGACAGAGGAGAACCAGCTGGACCATCTAGTCAGCCCTGATGCCCACTGAGGCGGTGGCAAGGGCTCTCGCACTAACCCGGCGGTAACCCCTTGCGGAAATATTTCAAATATTTCCGCTTGTGCCAGAAATGCCGTGCGCAGGGGGTGTAAGTACCAACGGCACCTGCGTTGTGCCGTGGTAGTTCTGGATTGCGGTGTGTTAACTCCGCAGGAGGTTTACCGCTATCTCTTATAGACCTCTTACACACTATGGCTGGCATAAAAACTGGCGCATAAAATCATCAGTTGGGTGCCTAGTATATAGTATTTTATAAAGCGCGTGCCGAAAGAGTCGTAACGCCCATGACCTGCCCATGCCCCTTTCAAGGGAACGGCCCCTTTGCAGTTACACATGAGAACACGTACAGGCCCCATTTTTCCACCTAACGTCCATTAGGTCCTGTTGTCGCACCATAAGTTTGACGCCTAACTTTGAGTACCACTTATAGAATTCTCCGGCCTGTGTCAGTGCCAGTGGTTTAGGCCGGACCCAGTATTTATTTATTTATTTGTTACATTTGTACCCCACATTTTCCCACCTATTTGCAGGCTCAATGTGGCTTACATAGTGCCGGAGAGGTGTTTTGTAGACTCCGGCGTAAACAAATACAAGGTTATGTTGTGGTAAGATTGACGTCATTTCTGTTTATTGCAGTTGAGGCACTCCATAGTTGATCGCTCAATTTCTGAGTTTGAAGGAAGTCCCATGACCATATTTTCTGTTTGGCTATAATTGAACGACAACCGAAAAAGATTTGTTTGACCCCTGATGCAGGCTTTGATGCCGAAACACGGCCGTGTCGGGTCGTCATCTGATTATTCATAAAGTCTTTGGATTTCCTCAACATCTGTCCTCACTTTTTCGTTTTCAGTGGTAAGATAAGGTTCATTTGGTAGGACCACATAAAGGAAAACAAGAACGGAAGAGTCGTTTGATGACCATTACGAACTGTAGTGTTGTAGTGTCGTAGAGTTCAGGCATTTATGTTGGGTCGGGATGGTATGCCTTTTTAAACAGGTGAGTGTTTAGTTTTTTCCTGAAGTGTAAGTGGTCGTACGTAGTTTTCAAGGCTTTTGGTAGTGCGTTCCACAGTTGTGTGCTGAGGTAGGAAAAACTGGACGCGTAAGTTGATTTGTATTTTAGTCCTTTGCAGCTTGGGTAGTGCAGATTTAGGTATTTTCGTGTTGATGCGGATGTGTTTCTGGTTTGGTAGGTCGATCAAGTCTGTCATGTATCCTGGTGCTTCACCGTATTTCGGATGTGCCCAGACCTAACTTAGATAGGCCCTTCCACTGCACAGCACGGCACTCCATAGCAACCCCCCCCCCCCCCCAAGATATTTTCACCTACCCCACATCATCATCTCTCCTCCTCCGCAGCGTCCTGGCATCTGACTGCCCGTCACTGAACCCTGTCCATCCCTGGTGTAACTTACAGGCGACCCCGGCACCTGCAGGGATTCAATTATTGCTGCCTGTGCCAACTCTGCAGGCTTCCATTGGCCAGGTCCCGCTAGACAGGAAATGATGAAAGCGAGGGCGGGACCCGGCCAATAGAAGCCGGCATGGCCGGCGCAGGCAGCAACAGTGAATTGGTGCAAGCACCGGGGACGCCTGTAAGGTATACCAGGGAGGGAAAGGGTTCAGCAACAAGCAGACAGACGCCACGGAAGAAGAGAGATGTTGATGTGGGGTGCTGCCGCCGGGTGGGCCTGTGCCCACCAGTAGCTATGCCACTAGTCATAGGTACATACGTATTGCCATACTGAGAAAGACCAAAGGTCCATCAAGCCCAACATCCTGTTTCCAACAGTGGCCAATCCAGGTCACTGGCAAGATCCCCCAAAAGTACAAAACATTCTATACTGCTTATCCCAGAAATAGTGGATTTTCCTAAAGTCCATTTAATAATAGAGTTTAATTTTCTCCGATTCGTTTTAAATTTACTACATTGTAGCTTCATCGCATGCCCCCTAGTCCTAGTATTTTTGGAAAGCGCGAACAGACGCTTCACATCTACCCGTTCAACTCCACTCATTATTTTATAGACCTCTTATCATATCTCTCCTCAGCTGCCTTTTCTCCAAGCTGAAGAGCCCTAGCTGCTTTAGCCTTTCCTCATAGGGAAGTCGTCCCATCCCCTTTATCATTTTCGTCGCCCTTCTCTGCACCTTTTCTAATTCCACTATATCTTTTTTGAGATACGGCAGCCAGAATTGAACACAATATTTGAGATGCAGTCGCACCAGGGAGCGATACAAAGGCATTATAACGTCCTCATTTTTGTTTTCCATTCCTTTCCTAATAATACCTAACATTCTATTTGCTTTCTTAGCTGCCGCAGCACACTGAGCACAAGGTTTCAACGTATCATCAACGACGACACCTAGATCCCTTTCTTGGTCCGTGACTCCTAATGTGGAACCTTGCATGACATAACTATAATTCGGGTTCCTCTTTCCCACATGCATCACTTTGCACTTGCTCACAGTAAACGTCATCTGCCATTTAGACGCCAAGTCTCCCAGTCAGCGCACCACGCTCCCTTTTCAAAACATTTTATTTGCTCAGGCTTTCTGCAATCTATAGCTCCCTTTTTAGTAGGGTCTGTGACATCTTCCTCCTGCTGTTGGTTGAAGGCATTTCTGTAACGGCTTCACGAGGAGAAAGCATTTCATGAATTTTTTTTATTCTAAATAAACACACCCCTACATTTGAAATGACAAGTCCCTGAATGGGAATTGTATGCACTCAGCAACAAGTTGCACTTCTGATGGCCCAGTACCTATATTAAGGAGCTATATTTTGTACAAGTGAATGTGATATCGGCATATGTATTTTGGATAGATTCACTATTTGGTGAGATTTGGTGCCATTATTAATCTACTAGTAAGGAAGGCCCGTTTCAAATCGCAATGAAACGGGCGCTAGCAAGGGTCCCCTCCGTCCCTTTGTGTCTCCGTGTGTCGCCGGCCCCCCTGCAGCCTCCGCTGGCCCTTTAGGCACGCCCCCCCGGGTGCTCCGCCCTCGACGTCATCGCGTTTTGACGCGAGGGCGGAGCAGAGCTACAGTGCAGTACAACGTTGGAGCTGAGAATGTGCTCCGCCCTCAACGTCATAACGTTTGACCCGAGGGCGGGGCCCGCAGACTGTGATTTTCTGTGGCTTCAGAGCTTCGAACTTGGCTTCAGTGACGTCAGTGCAAATAGAACGTTAAGGGTGAGTTTTATATATATAGAGATATTTTTAAAAAAACTCCACCAGAAAAATATGAACAGTCACAGTGGAGCAGAAACCAGAGACTGGAACCAACACAAATAGAAAAAGTAAATATTATGGTATCCTGTTCTGACATGAGGAAGGAGGGTTTGCACGCCAAACATTAGTCAAAAATGTATTAAAATTAGTCTAATAAGATGACACCATAATATAAATATAATGACCTGGAGCAGAGAACGGTGTCCCTTATCGGTCCTTCTGTCGCTAGTGCCTCTGGCCCACTTCCTCCCTTTGGCTTGACAGTTCCACTTTATTTTTGTTTACAAATTGAGACATATCTCCTTTTTATCCTCACTTCTTTATTCCCTTACCCTTAATAGTTCTGTCTGTCTGCCTGTCTTATCTAGATTGTAAGCTCTTTGAGCAGGGACTGTCTTTTTTGTGAATGGTGTAGCGCTATAGAAGTGATAAGTAGTAGTAGTAATGTAGAAGCCTGCCCTTGCAGATCAGCAACGCGGCCGCGCAGGCTTCTGTTTCTGTGAGTCTGACGTCCTGCATAGACTCACAGAAACAGAAGCCTGCGCGGCCGCGTTGCTAATCTTCAAAGGCAGGCTTCTACATGGAATGTTGCTAGTGGAATAGCAACATTCCATGTAGAATCTCCAATAGTAGCAACATTCCATGTAGAATCTCCAATAGTATCTATTTTATTTTTGTTACATTTGTACCCCGTGCTTTCCCACTCATGGCAGGCTCAATGCGGCTTACATGGGGCAATGGAGGGTTAAGTGACTTGCCCAGAGTCACAAGGAGCTGCCTGTGCCTGAAGTGAGAATCAAACTGTTCCTCAGGACCAAAGTCCACCACCCTAACCACTAGGCCACTCCTCCACTGTTGCTATTATTTGAGATTCTACATGGAATGTTGCTATTCCACTAACAACATTCCATGTATAAGTCGGCCCTTGCAGATCAGCAATGTGGCCGCGCAGGCTTCTGTTTCTGTGAGTCTGTGCAGGACGTCAGACTCACAGAAACAGAAGCCTGCGCGGCCGCGTTGCTGATCTGCAAGGGCAGGCTTCTACATGGAATGTTGCTAGTGGAGGAGTAGCCTAGTGGTTAGGGCAGCGGAACATGGGATGTTGTTACTATTTGAGATTCTGGAATGTTGCTATTACTTGAGATTCTACATGGAATGTTGCTACTATTTGAGATTCTACATGGAATGTTGCTATTCCACTAGCAACATTCCATATTTAGATTGTGAGCTCTTTGAGCAGGGACTGTCTTTTTTGTGAATGGTGTACAGCGCTGCGTATGCCTTGTAGCGCTATAGAAATGATAAGTAGTAGTAGTATGTCAATGAACAGTCATTTGAATGTAGATATACAAAACGTTCTCAGTACTTGTAGCAAATACACTTGTTGGTCTTCGGAGGAAAAGGCCTCGAGAAACTCCTTGACACATAAAAAGGTCTTAGAAGGAGTTGGACTTCCTCATCATCGGCCAGAAAAACCTCCGTGTAGGGTAAAACTTTGCTACAGATTTTCAGTCTTAGATTTTTAAACTCAGCCAATCAATGATTAAATGAACTTAGCTTAATTGTAGTCGATCTCTGTATTTTCCTGTTGACACTGACCGTGATCAACGGCGGCCAGCGTTTCGAATTTGGCATGTTCTGCTTCAGGATCACTGGACAAACCATCTAAAATCAACACAAGAAAACAACTTTCAGTAAATCTTTCCGTGTATTCATAGGTTATTTTAAACAGCGTACTTACTTCCGTTCAGTTTTGCTGGCGGATGCAACAATTACTACCAATTATAATGTTCTATTACATATTGTGTTGTCATTGCAAGTAGTATACCATGACATACTTTGTATACTCTGGAGGAAAGGAGAAACAGGGGTGATATGATACAGACGTTCAAATATTTGAAAGGTATTAATCCGCAAACGAACCTTTTCCGGAGATGGGAAGATGGTAGAACGAGAGGACATGAAATGAGATTGAGGGGGGGCAGACTCAAGAAAAATGTCAGGAAGTATTTTTTCACGGAGAGAGTAGTGGATGCTTGGAATGCCCTCCCGCGGGAGGTGGTGGAAATGAAAACAGTAACGGAATTCAAACATGCGTGGGATAAGCATAAAGGAATCCTGTGCCGAAGGAATGGATCCTCAGAAGCTTAGTCAAGATCAGGAGGCGGGGATAGTGCTGGGCAGACTTATACGGTCTGTGCCAGAGCCGGTGGTGGGAAGCGGGACTGGTGGTTGGGAGGCGGGGATAGTGCTGGGCAGACTTGTACGGTCTGTGCCAGAGCCAGTGGTTGGGAGGCAGGGCTGGTGGTTGGGAGGCGGGGAAAGTGCTGGGCAGACTTATACGGTCTGTGCCCTGAAGAGCACAGGTACAAATCAAAGTAGGGTATACACAAAAAGTAGTAAATATGAGTTATCTTGTTGGGCAGACTGGATGGACCGTGCAGGTCTTTTTCTGCCGTCATCTACTATGTTACTATGTATTGTTGTTCGAATATTTTTACTGCTCTAATTGCCTACTGCTCATGTTTGATCTATTCTTACTGTACACCGCCTTGAGTGAATTCCTTCAAAAAGGCGGTAAATAAATCCTAATAAATAAATTATGCTTCGTTATGTTCTGTTTATATTTTGTTGTCTCTTTTGTGGGTTTGTCAGTTTTATTTTCTCTATTTTTGATTTGGTTACCCCCCGCCCAGATGTTACAATGAATGGATTACAAATCCTTTTAAATAAAATACATAAAAATAAAATTCACCTTTTTCAGGCTGCTTTTAGATCTTAAAGCCTGGAGTTCCCTGAGCATTGGATTTATTGATTTTAATTAATTGTCTATAACAAATACATTTTGCACAGCCTCTTGTTTAAGCTGAATCTCTCTGCCTTGAAGAGATTGTAAAGTCTACGGAGACTCTCTCATGTGTGTCTGTACAGTGCTGTGTACATCTCTGAGGAGTGGCGGCATCTCTTACCAGAGAATTCTAGAAGTTCTAAAAGCCTCAGCATGCCTCGCACCCTGTACATTTGCAAATCAGAAAGTGTGGCAGGGAAAATGCATAATAAAAAATAATTAAAAAAAAAAACAGGTGCTAGTTCCTTCCTGTCACACGAATATCATTAGCTGCAGACATGATAATTGGTGTGTTGGTTCATTTCTCAGTTTCTGAGGGGTGCTTCAGATATTAATAATTCAGAAAGCAAATTACAGCGGCTAGTGACACGCACTGCATAAGAGAAAAGAGGATTGAGCCACTGAGTATTAGCCGGTCTTTTAGATCTTAGAAGCACAAGGAACACTTGTTATCATTTCATACATGGCGAGGATCAGTTTCAATTGCTAAAGCCGTTCACGAGTGAATTTGCCGGGTTGAAAACTGTCTTCCCCTCTGTAGATGAAATTACATTTCCAGGTGCAGTGAAAAGTAACCGAGGGTAAGAATGACCAACTCCGCTCACAAATCTCATTTAGAAATCTCCATGCAGAGTTTACGCCAGCTCTGGATTTGCAAGTGGGAACTAAAGGGTCGTACCTCGGTATTTGAAGTACATACCGTGAGGCTGCCGCTAGACATTGCGGCAGCCATTTGAGGAGCAAGTGGGCATTACTCCTGACCATTTTCCCCTAGACCACCAGGGACCTTCAAAGGTAGGCCCGGGGGAGGGGGGGATGGGTTGGGTTAGGGTTATCATACGTACGTTTTTACCCGGACAATATGGCAAGGCATCCGGGTGGGTTTTGCCAGCCTGCCTGTTTGTCCGGATTTGCAGGCGGACGGGAGGCGGGCTTCAGGTGTCCTATCCTCCCCTCCCCTCCCCTCTTTTACCTTAGTGTGGTGCTCTGGTGGTCTAGTGACCTCTTTGGGGCAGGAAAGAGCCCCCTCTTCTTGCCTGGCGCGTCTGCAGACTATCTTGCTCCTGGCGCCGCTTCACACTGGCTGCCGAGAGTTCAAGCAGCGTCCTCGCAAGACCTCCGCAGAAGGGCAATTGACGTCGGGAGCAAGAGAGGTCACTAGACCACCAGAGCACCACACTAAGGTAAAGGAGGGGAGGGGTAGAGAAAGAATCTGACTTTCTTTGGGGGGGGGGGGGGGTTAAAGTGACAGGGTGCAGGGTGAGGTGCGACAGGGGGTGGGGCAGTTATCTGAGCACGGAAGTTTATTCCAAACCCACAGACAGAAATTTTTTTTTTAGTATGCATCTGGTTCCTCTTAAGAACAGCTGTCCCTTTTCACAATTTTTAAGATATAGGAGAATATCCTGCTTATAATCGAACGAGAAAAACGCCCAAGTTCCGACCTAAATCGGGAGATGGACGTTTATCTCCCAAAAATGAATAACGCGGTATAATCGAAAGTCGAACTTGGAAGTTTTCAACTGCACTCCATCGCGGAAGCGTACAAAGTTGATGGGGGTGTGTCGAAGGCGTGGTGAAGGTGGGACTGGGGCGTGGCTATCACCCGAACAGAGATGGGCGCCTTTCGCCGATAATGGGAAAAAAGTATGCGTTTGTAGCTAGAATTTAGGGCACTTTTCCTGGACCCTGTTTTTTCACGAATAAGGCCCCAAAAAGTGCCCTAAATGACCAGATTACCACCAGAGGGAATCGGGGATGACCTCCCTTGACTCCCCTAGTGGTCACTAACCCCCTCCCACCACAAAAAAATGATGTTTCACAACTTTTTATTTTCACCCTCAAATGTCATACCCACCTCCCTGGCAGCAGTATGCAGGTCTCTGGAGCAGATGTTAGGGGGTGCAGTGGACTTCAGGCAGGTGGACCCAGGCCCATCCCCCCCCTACCTGTTACAATTGTGCTGCTTAATGCTTATTAGTCGTCCAACCCCCCAAACCCACTGTACCCACATGTAGGTGCCCCCCTTCACCCCTTAGGGCTATAGTAATGGTGTAGACTTGTGGGCAGTGGGTTTTGAGGGGGATTTGGGGGACTCAACACCCAAGGGAAGGGTGCTATGCACCTGGGAGCTCTTTTACCTTTTTTTTTTGTTTTTGTAAAAGTGCCCCCTAGGGTGCCCGGTTGGTGTCCTGGTATATGAGGGGGACCAGTGCACTACGAATCCTGGCCCCTCCCACGAACAAATGCCTTGGATTTATTCGTTTTTGAGCTGGGCGCTTTCATTTTCCATTATCGCTGAAAAACAAAAACGCCCAGCTCACAAATTGTCGAATAAAACATGGACGTCTATTTTTTTCAAAAATACGGTTCGGTCCGTCCCTTCACGGACCCGTTCTCGGAGATAAACGCCCATGGAGATAGATGTTTTCGTTCAATTATGCCCCTCTATGTGGCACTACCCATCAATATAATCAATCTTCTGAGAAGTTGAAAGTTAAATTTCGGGAAAAGTGATACCTGGAGAAATTAATTTAAGAATTATATTAATATTACTAAGACAAATTGGGGGGTCTTTTTCTAAGGTGCGCTCACGTGGTGAGGGGGCACACGTGAGCCCCCTCCCGCCGCCGACCCTCTTGACCCCCTTCCCGTCGCCAACCCTCCCCCGCCATTGCCGTGGGCTGCCTTTGCTGGCGGGGGTCCCCAATCCCCGCCAGCCGAGGTCCTCTTCTTCCCGCGAAGGCTTCGTTCTGTTTCTGACGTCCTGCACGTTGTACGTGCAGGACGTCAGACTCACAGGGTCGTCGGCAGGGGGGTCCAGGGCCAAATCTACGGGGGCCCACGTAGCTACGCCACTGCTGCGTAGGCACCTACATGCACCAGCATACGCCAATTCAGAACTACTGCATGGCCCGGCCGGTAATTTAATTTTTTTATGCGCGCCAGAAAATATATTTTCCGGCACACGTCTCTAACTGGGCGGTAATCAGCATTGTACGTGCACTGATGGTTACCTCCCAGTTAGCGCATGAGACCTTACCGCTAAGTGAACAGATGGTGGTATTGTCTCAGGCCCAAAATGGACACGGTGGCCCCCCAAAAAAGGCCTTTTTTGCAGGTGCACTGAAAAATGGGCCTACACACGTCCAATACACGCGTCTACACTAGCGCAGGCCACTTTTCAGCACACCTTAGTAAAAGGACCCCTAAGTGCTTACCACACTCTGATAAAAGAGCCTCTGAGTTTGTACCTGGGGTAATCGAGGGTTAAGTGCCATCGCCCTCTGTCCAGCCCCCCTTGGGCCACCACTGCCCCCCCCCCCCCGCTTCCTCCTCCCAACTCAGGCAGTCATGCCCACTGACCCTCATCTTCCAGTCTGTCACTCGCCTGCTCCTGTGTTCCTGGACCCAGGTAATTGCATTAACGCAATCCAGGGGCGTAGCCAGACCTTACGGTGGGAGGGGACCAGAGCCTGAGGTTGGGGGCACATTTTGAGTGCCGCCCTGCCGCTGCCCCCCACCTCGCCTCGCTGCCACCGCCCCCCCCCCTCCACCGCCTCACCTCACATCCTCGCCTCACCCTCCCACCCGCCTCGCAAACAAATACCTTTGCTGGCGGGGGTCCCCAACCCCCACCAGCCGAAGCCTTCTTCAGCGCCGCTCTCCGGCGCAGCCGCATTCGCTGTTCTGCTCTTCTTTCTTCTTGCTCCTCCTGTGCACGCTGACGCTCCTTTATGTGAAACTGAGGAGGAGCGTCAGCGTGCACAAGACAGGAGGAGCAAGAAGAAAGAAGAGCAGGGCAGCGAACGCGGCTGCGCCGGAGACCGGCGCTGAAGAAGGCTTCGGCTGGCGGGGGTTGGGGCCCCCCGCCAGCCAAACCAGGGGCCCGGATGAAATTTGCGGGACCCAGGCCCCCGTGGCCCCCTGTAGCTACGCCCCTGACGCAATTACCCGGGTCCCAACACACAGGAGCAGGAGAGAGACAGACCCCGGCGCCAGGCCCCTCTCGGAGGCCGGGCCTGGGGAATCCCCCCCCCCCCCCCAGCTGCCCTGGATTTGAATCCTGGTTTTGCTGGTTTTCAGCATATGACACTGACAATTAGGCTATTTAACAATTGCTGACCGAGCAGCTTGAGGAATGGGAGAGAGAGAGAGAGGTGACAAGAGGACAAAACTTCTCCAACAAATATCCTAAGCCCAAAATGTACTTTAAAACTGCAAACTATTGTGCTTCCATTATTACAGAGAGGTGAACAGGGAATAAGCAGTTCTGGCTAGTCATAGTAATAAACCATCACAACAGCCGAACTCCCCCGCAGTTTGTACATTTGCAGGATCCAGTGACTCTCGCTCCTGAGCCAGTTCAAAAATGCCCCCAAGGAAACTTCACTCACACTTAGAAGCAAGAGAAAATTCCAGCAGAACACACCAAAGAAGAAAATGTATTATTATTGTAACATAGTAACATAGTAGATGACGGCAGAAAAAGACCTGCATGGTCCATCCAGTCTGCCCAAGACAAACTCATATGTGTATACCTTACCTTGATTTGTACCTGTCTTTTTCAGGGCACAGACCATATAAGTCTGTCCAGCAGTATTTCCCGCCTCCCAACCACCAGTCCCGCCTCCCATCACCGGCTCTGGCACAGACCCTGTATAAGTCTGCCCTCCCCCATCCTAGCCTCTCAACCACCAACCCCTCTTCCCCCCGCCACCCAATTTCAGCTAAGCTTCTGTGGATCCATTCCTTCTGCACAGGATTCCTTTATGCCTGTCCCACGCATGTTTGAACTTCGTTACCGTTTTCATCTCCACCACCTCCCACGGGAGGGCATTCCAAGTATCTACCACTCTCTCCGTGAAAAAAAACTTCCTGACATTTTTCCTGAGTCTGCCCCCCTTCAATCTCATTTCATGTCCTCTCGTTCTACCGCCTTCCCATCTCCGGAAAAGATTTGTTTGTGGATTAATACCTTTCAAATATTTGAACGTCTGTATCATATCACCCCTGTTCCTCCTTTCCTCCAGGGTATACATGTTCCGGTCAGCAAGTCTCTCCTCATACGTCTTGTAACGCAAATCCCATACCATTCTCGTAGCTTTTCTTTGCACCGCTTCAATTCTTTTTACATCCTTCGCAAGATACGGCCTCCAAAACTGAACACAATACTCCAGGTGGGGCCTCACCAATGACTTATACAGGGGCATTAAAACCTCCTTTCTTCTGCTGGTCACTCCTCTCTCTATACAGCCTAGGAACCTTCTAGCTACTTTAATTTATTTATGATATTTCTACCCCACATTATCCCAGACTGGCTCGGGCTCCTCCTGTCTTGTGCACGCTGACGCTCCTCCTCAGTTTCACATAAAGGAGCGTCAGCGTGCACAGGAGGAGCAAGAAGAAAGAAGAGCAGAACAGCGAATGCGGCTGCGCCGGAGAGCGGCGCTGAAGAAGGCTTCGGCTGGTGGGGGTTGGGGACCCCCCGCCAGCAAAGGTATTTGTTTGCGAGGCGGGTGGGAGGGTGAGGCGAGGATGTGAGGTGAGGCGGTGGAGGGGGGGGGCGGTGGCAGCGAGGCGAGGTGGGGGGCAGCGGCAGGGCGGCACTCAAAATGTGCCCCCAACCTCAGGCTCTGGTCCCCTCCCACCGTAAGGTCTGGCTACGCCCCTGGATTGCGTTAATGCAATTACCTGGGTCCAGGAACACAGGAGCAGGCGAGTGACAGACTGGAAGATAAGAGGGTCAGTGGGCATGACTGCCTGAGTTGGGAGGAGGAAGCGGGGGGGGGGGCAGTGGTGGCCCAAGGGGGGCTGGACAGAGGGCGATGGCACTTAACCCTCGATTACCCCAGGTACAAACTCAGAGGCTCTTTTATCAGAGTGTGGTAAGCACTTAGGGGTCCTTTTACTAAGGTGTGCTGAAAAGTGGCCTGCGCTAGTGTAGACGCGTGTATTGGACGTGTGTAGGCCAATTTGGTGGGGCCCCATCCTAGCCCCGCCCCCAGCCCAAGCTAAACTTGTACAGAAAAACTGATTGAAATAATAAGCACAATGCTATCATGAAACCCCCCAGAAATTATTCAGTTCAAGTCCACTACAATTAGTAGTTCCAATTCTCATAACCCCGGGGGGGTCAGAGGTGCAGACACACAATCTCTCCACTGCAAAACACTATACACAAACTTGTGCAAAAACACATTCATAACCTTACCAAATCATAACAGCACTAATTCCAAGGACAGGACAAACTACAACCTTATGCGTGGAAAGACAGCACTATAATTACACCAGGCTCTAAAACACCAATACACTACCTCGTGAAAAAAACAAAACAAAAAGGGCTGCAAATGCTACATGCTAGCAGGATACTGCACCTTGATCACGCATGAAAAACACATGACACAACAGTATGAAGGCAAAATAAACTGGAAAGTTACCTCAAGAAGTCAGACTCAGCATGCAGCAATACTAGAACAATTGAAACTTACATGCAAAATATCACAGATGCACATTTCCAAAAGCTGACATATTCCAATTAATAAATTCTGAATAAAATACTTTTTTCTACCTTTGTTGTCTGATCATTTGTTTTTTTCTATTCGCTTTGGTCCCAGTGTCTTTTGTTTTATGCAGTGTCTTCTTTGCATTTGATATTTTTTCTCTCACCTGTCCACCATCCTCCTGTGTCCTTATGTGTTCTGTCTACCATCTGTAGCCCTGTTCCTATCCTTTCTCCAGTTTCAGCATCTGCCTTCAAAGTGTTCCGATCCAGTCCTTAAATTCAGCAATTTCCCCTCCATGCATATCCAGCATTTCTTCTCACTCCTCTCCTTCTATGTACATCTACTTTCCTCCCCTCCCCTACATCCATGTCCAGCATTTCTCCTCTATCCCTTCCCCTCCATCCATGTGCATCTCCTTCCTTTGTCTTTCCTTCCCTCCATTCCTGCCCAACATTTCTCCTCTCTCCCCTGCCCTCCATGTCCAGCAATTTCTCCTCTCTCCCTGAGCCCTGCCCTCCCATCCATGCTCCTCCCCCCTGCCCCCTGCATTCATCATCCCTATCCAGCAATTCCCCTCTCTCCCTGAGCCCCTCCCATCCATGCTACTCTCCCCTGCCCCCTCCATTCCATTCATCATCCCTATCCAGCAATTCCCCTCTCTCCCTGAGCCCCCTCCCATTCATGCTCCTCTCCCCTGCCCCCTCCATTCATCATCCCTATCCAGCCATTACCCTCTCTCCCTGAGCCCTGCCATCCATGTCCAGGTCCTCTCTCCCTTACCCTCCCGCTCCCACGTTCAACTGCCTGCCCGCCCTGGCGCCCTCTTTTTCACCCCCCAACCAAGGATGGCTCTTTGTTTTTTTTTTAACTTTACCCGCCTCCATCGCTGGAATCCAAGCGTCACTGAAAGCGCTCCTCCTCTCCCAAGTCCCACTCTCTAGCAGAACGCAGTAGCAGAACTGGAGCTCTTCCTGATTCATTCATTCTCAGTGTCCCGCCCTCGAGGGCGGGACACTGAGAATGAACGAATCAGGAAGAGCTCCAGTTCTGCTACTGCGTGACGCTTGGATTCCAGCGATGGAGGCGGGTAAAGTTAAAAAAAAAACAAAGAGCCATCCTTGGTTGGGGGGTGAAAAAGAGGGCGCCAGGGCGGGCAGGCAGTTGAACGTGGGAGCGGGAGGGTAAGGGAGAGAGGACCTGGACAATATGGCAAGGCATCCGGGTGGGTTTTGCCAGCCTGCCTGTTTGTCCGGATTTGCAGGCGGACGGGAGGCGGGCTTCAGGTGTCCTATCCTCCCCTCCCCTCTTTTACCTTAGTGTGGTGCTCTGGTGGTCTAGTAACCTCTTTGGGGCAGGAAAGAGCCCCCTCTTCTTGCCTGGCGCGTCTGCAGACTATCTTGCTCCTGGCGCCGCTTCACACTGGCTGCCGAGAGTTCAAGCAGCGTCCTCGCAAGACCTCCGCAGAAGGGCAATTGACGTTGGGAGCAAGAGAGGTCACTAGACCACCAGAGCACCACACTAAGGTAAAGGAGGGGAGGGGTAGAGAAAGAATCTGACTTTCTTTGGGGGGGGGGGGTTAAAGTGACAGGGTGCAGGGTGAGGTGCGACAGGGGGTGGGGCAGTTATCTGAGCACGGAAGTTTATTCCAAACCCACAGACAGAAATTTTTTTTTTAGTATGCATCTGGTTCCTCTTAAGAACAGTTGTCCCTTTTCACAATTTTTAAGATATAGGAGAATATCCTGCTTATAATCGAACGAGAAAAACGCCCAAGTTCCGACCTAAATCGGGAGATGGACGTTTATCTCCCAAAAATGAATAACGCGGTATAATCGAAAGTCGAACTTGGAAGTTTTCAACTGCACTCCATCGCGGAAGCGTACAAAGTTGATGGGGGTGTGTCGAAGGCGTGGTGAAGGTATTTTAGAACCCCCCCCCCCCCCCCCCCCCCCCCCCCGCTGCACCGACACCCCCCCCCCGCCATTGCCGACCCCCCTCCCCACCGCTGCCACGACCAACTTTGACAACCCCTGCCGACAACCCTCTCGAACCCCCCTCCCGCCGCCGACCCTCTTGACCCCCTTCCCGTCGCCAACCCTCCCCCGCCATTGCCGTGGGCTGCCTTTGCTGGGGGGGTCCCCAATCCCCGCCAGCCGAGGTCCTTTCTTCCCGCGAAGGCTTCGTTCTGTTTCTGACGTCCTGCACGTTGTACGTGCAGGACGTCAGACTCACAGGGTCGTCGGCAGGGGGGTCCAGGGCCAAATCTACGGGGGCCCACGTAGCTACGCCACTGCTGCGTAGGCACCTACATGCACCAGCATACGCCAATTCAGAACTACTGCATGGCCCGGCCGGTAATTTAATTTTTTTATGCGCGCCAGAAAATATATTTTCCGGCACACGTCTCTAACTGGGCGGTAATCAGCATTGTACGTGCACTGATGGTTACCTCCCAGTTAGCGCATGAGACCTTACCGCTAAGTGAACAGATGGTGGTATTGTCTCAGGCCCAAAATGGACACGGTGGCCCCCCAAAAAAGGCCTTTTTTGCAGGTGCACTGAAAATGGGCCTACACACGTCCAATACACGCGTCTACACTAGCGCAGGCCACTTTCAGCACACCTTAGTAAAAGGACCCCTAAGTGCTTACCACACTCTGATAAAAGAGCCTCTGAGTTTGTACCTGGGGTAATCGAGGGTTAAGTGCCATCGCCCTCTGTCCAGCCCCCCTTGGGCCACCACTGCCCCCCCCCCCCGCTTCCTCCTCCCAACTCAGGCAGTCATGCCCACTGACCCTCTTATCTTCCAGTCTGTCACTCGCCTGCTCCTGTGTCCTGGACCCAGGTAATTGCATTAACGCAATCCAGGGGCGTAGCCAGACCTTACGGTGGGAGGGGACCAGAGCCTGAGGTTGGGGGCACATTTTGAGTTCCGCCCTGCCGCTGCCCCCCACCTCGCCTCGCTGCCACCGCCCCCCCCCCTCCACCGCCTCACCTCACATCCTCGCCTCACCCTCCCACCCGCCTCGCAAACAAATACCTTTGCTGGCGGGGGTCCCCAACCCCCACCAGCCGAAGCCTTCTTCAGCGCCGCTCTCCGGCGCAGCCGCATTCGCTGTTCTGCTCTTCTTCTTCTTGCTCCTCCTGTGCACGCTGACGCTCCTTTATGTGAAACTGAGGAGGAGCGTCAGCGTGCACAAGACAGGAGGAGCAAGAAGAAAGAAGAGCAGGGCAGCGAACGCGGCTGCGCCGGAGACCGGCGCTGAAGAAGGCTTCGGCTGGCGGGGGTTGGGGCCCCCCACCAGCCAAACCAGGGGCCGGATGAAATTTGCGGGACCCAGGCCCCCGTGGCCCCCTGTAGCCATGCCCCTGACGAATTACCCGGGTCCCAACACACAGGAGCAGGAGAGAGACAAACCCCGGTGCCAGGCCCCTCTCGGAGGCCGGGCCTGGGGAATCCCCCCCCCCCCCAGCTGCCCTGGATTTGAATCCTGGTTTTGCTGGTTTTCAGCATATGACACTAACAATTAGGCTATTTAACAATTGCTGACCGAGCAGCTTGAGGAATGGAGAGAGAGAGAGAGAGGTGACAAGAGGACAAATTCTCCAACAAATATCCTAAGCCCAAAATGTACTTTAAAACTGCAAACTATTGTGCTTCCATTATTACAGAGAGGTGAACAGGGAATAAGCAGTTCTGGCTAGTCATAGTAATAAACCATCACAACAGCCGAACTCCCCCGCAGTTTGTACATTTGCAGGATCCAGTGACTCTCGCTCCTGAGCCAGTTCAAAAATGCCCCCAAGGAAACTTCACTCACACTTAGAAGCAAGAGAAAATTCCAGCAGAACACACCAAAGAAGAAAATGTATTATTATTGTAACATAGTAACATAGTAGATGACGGCAGAAAAAGACCTGCATGGTCCATCCAGTCGCCCAAGACAAACTCATATGTGTATACCTTACCTTGATTTGTACCTGTCTTTTTCAGGGCACAGACCATATAAGTCTGTCCAGCAGTATTTCCCGCCTCCCAACCACCAGTCCCGCCTCCCATCACCGGCTCTGGCACAGACCCTGTATAAGTCTGCCCTCCCCCATCCTAGCCTCTCAACCACCAACCCCTCTTCCCCCCCGCCACCCAATTTCAGCTAAGCTTCTGTGGACATTCCTTCTGCACAGGATTCCTTATGCCTGTCCCACGCATGTTTGAACTCCGTTACCGTTTTCATCTCCACCACCTCCCACGGGAGGGCATTCCAAGTATCTACCACTCTCTCCGTGAAAAAAACTTCCTGACATTTTTCCTGAGTCTGCCCCCTTCAATCTCATTTCATGTCTCTCGTTCTACCGCCTTCCCATCTCCGGAAAAGATTTGTTTGTGGATTAATACCTTTCAAATATTTGAACGTCTGTATCATATCACCCTGTTCCTCCTTTCCTCCGGGTATAACATGTTCGGTCAGCAAGTCTCCTCATACGTCTTGTAACGCAAATCCCATCCATTCTCGTAGCTTTTCTTTGCACCGCTTCAATTCTTTTTACATCCTTAGCAAGATACGGCCTCCAAAACTGAACACAATACTCCAGGTGGGGCCTCACCAATGACTTATACAGGGGCATTAAAACCTCCTTTCTTCTGCTGGTCACTCCTCTCTCTATACAGCCTAGGAACCTTCTAGCTACTTTAATTTATTTATGATATTTCTACCCCACATTATCCCAGACTGGCTCGGGTTCGTTGTGGCTTCCTTGCAATAAACAGCATTAACTAACAATAAAAGGTTACGTAACGGCATAGATTATGAAACCAGGCCAAACGACGCAGATTATTACTATCAGAGAAGCGTTGAAGACAGATAATATCGTTAACAGTTGAATCATGTTTGGTGGTTATTAAAAGCGGTACTCATCAAGAGCGTGTTCAGCATTTTGCGGAAGGAGATATAGAGGGGCATTTTCGATGTGACGTCTAAGTCCGAATTTGACTCGGCCTTATCATTTAACGAACAAATATCTGTGGTAGTCAGGAACTCTTTTTATCATCTCCGAAAACTACGCTCAATTAGAAACTCAACTGACAAAGCTTCATTATGTACACTAACGCATGCATATATCCAGGGCCGGTCTTAGCAAGTGCGGGGCCCTATGCAGACCAATTTGGTGGGGCCCCATCCTAGCCCCGCCCCCAGCCCAAGCTAAACTTGTACAGAAAAACTGATTGAAATAATAAGCACAATGCTATCATGAAACCCCCCAGAAATTATTCAGTTCAAGTCCACTACAATTAGTAGTTCCAATTCTCATAACCCCGGGGGGGTCAGAGGTGCAGACACACAATCTCTCCACTGCAAAACACTATACACAAACTTGTGCAAAAACACATTCATAACCTTACCAAATCATAACAGCAATTCCAAGGACAGGACAACTACAACCTTATGCGTGGAAAGACAGCACTATAATTACACCAGGCTCTAAAACACCAATACACTACCTCGTGAAAAAAACAAAACAAAAGGGCTGCAAATGCTACATGCTAGCAGGATACTGCACCTTGATCACGCATGAAAAACACATGACACAACAGTATGAAGGCAAAATAAACTGGAAAGTTACCTCAAGAAGTCAGACTCAGCATGCAGCAATACTAGAACAATTGAAACTTACATGCAAAATATCACAGATGCACATTCCAAAAGCTGACAAAATTAATTCCAATACATTCTGAATAAAATACTTTTTTCTACCTTTGTTGTCTGATCATTTGTTTTTTTCTATTCGCTTTGGTCCCAGTGTCTTTTGTTTTATGCAGTGTCTTCTTTGCATTTGATATTTTTTCTCTCACCTTGTCCACCATCCTCCTGTGTCCTTATGTGTTCTGTCTACCATCTGTAGCCCTGTTCCTATCCTTTCTCCAGTTTCAGCATCTGCCTTCAAAGTGTTCCGATCCAGTCCTTAAATTCAGCAATTTCCCCTCCATGCATATCCAGCATTTCTTCTCACTCCTCTCCTTCCTATGTACATCTACTTTCCCCTCCCTACATCCATGTCCAGCATTTCTCCTCTATCCCTTCCCCTCCATCCATGTGCATCTCCTTCCTTTGTCTTTCCTTCCCTCCATTCCTGCCCAACATTTCTCCTCTTCCCCTGCCCTCCATGTCCAGCAATTTCTCCTCTCTCCCTGAGCCTGCCCTCCCATCCATGCTCCTCTCCCCCTGCCCCCTCCATTCATCATCCCTATCCAGCAATTCCCCCTCTCCCTGAGCCCCTCCCATCCATGCTACTCTCCCCTGCCCCTCCATTCCATTCATCATCCCTATCCAGCAATTCCCCTCTCTCCCTGAGCCCCCTCCCATCCATGCTCCTCTCCCCTGCCCCCTCCATTCATCATCCCTATCCAGCCATTACCCTCTCTCCCTGAGCCCTACCATCCATGTCCAGGTCCTCTCTCCCTTACCCACCCGCTCCCACGTTCAACTGCCTGCCCGCCCTGGCGCCCTCTTTTTCACCCCCAACCAAGGATGGCTCTTTGTTTTTTTTTTACTTTACCCGCCTCCATCGCTGGAATCCAAGCGTCACTGAAAGCGCTCCTCCTCTCCCGAGTCCCACTCTCTAGCAGAACGCAGTAGCAGAACTGGAGCTCTTCCTGATTCATTCATTCTCAGTGTCCCGCCCTCGAGGGCGGGACACTGAGAATGAACGAATCAGGAAGAGCTCCAGTTCTGCTACTGCGTTCTGCTAGAGACGTCGGGGGGACTCGGGAGAGGAGGAGCGCTTTCAGTGACGCTCGGATTCCGGCGAGGCGGCGACGGAGGGTAAAGTTAAAAGGAAAATGAAGATCCTTGCGGCCGGGAAGAGGCTGACTGAGGCGCGCCGTGCGGGGCCCCCTAAG